>NC_089779.1:18282332-18339832 GCF_040412425.1 Macrobrachium rosenbergii
TTATAACCTCGACAGTCCAGCCACCCCTTTTCAGGAGAAAGTTACCTAACAAAATATATCACAAATACATGTGATGAAAAAAATACAAACAAAAACGATGCCTGAAAGCACTCGGGCTGTCAATTCACGAGTGTATTAACGTGATGTTGGTTTAGAAAAGCTGTGGCTTGTCTAACACATAACAGGTAAACTAACACACAAAAATACTCATTTTTTTTTCTAATTTCTGGTAAATGTTCATTCCAAAAATTCTTCAGTAAGGTAGGTCTGTGACGTGATTTATGAATAACGAGAGAGAGAGAGAGAGAGAGAGAGAGAGAGAGAGAGAGAGAGAGAGAGAGAGAGAGAGAGAGAGAGAGAGAGTATGTATTTGGTTAATAAAATTGACTTACGAAAATGCACCATACCAAACGAGGGAATGTGTGTGTGTATATAATTAAAATATATATATATATATATATATATATATATATATATATATATATATATATATATATATATATATATATATATATATATACAACACACACATAAAACAATAATAGAACAACTACACAGCGATTGAACATTTACCAAGAATACAGACCATCAATCAATGCTTCTGCTCTTATTTAACTGATAAGTAACCAACCGAGTTCTGGTCTTATAATAAAAATTGAAGGCCATAAGAACTGGATTGGTGGACTGACTGATAGCTGTAGAATCAGAGCTTAATTCAAAGCATGGTTACCGGGAGCTATCCATCATATAAAAAAGACCAAAGTTGTTTATATGTGATGCAAAAAATATAATTTTCAATCATACGAAAAAACCCACATCTTCGAAAACTCGTTCTCGTTCCTATCATCAATAAAAATTATCCTTCATCGGTCGTATCCGCTTTAGAATTCACTTTTCTTATTGTAAGGGAAACAAGCTTCAGAATTCACTCTTCTTAATGTAAAAGAAACAAGCTTTAGAATTCACTCTTATTCTTGTGAAAGAAACGAGCTTTAGAATCCGCTCTTCTTATTGTAAAAGAAAAAAGCTTTACAATTCACTCTTCTTATTGTAAAAGAAACAAACTTTAGAATTCACTCTTCTTCTTGTAAAAGAAACAAGCTTTAGAATCCACTCTTCTTATTGTAAAAGAAAAAGCTTTACAATTCACTCTTCTTATTGTAAAAGAAACAAACTTTAGAATTCACTCTTCTTATTGTAAAAGAAAAAAGCTTTACAATTCACTCTTCTTATTGTAAAAGAAACAAGCTTTACAATTCACTCTTCCTATTGTAAAAGAAACAAGCTTTAGAATTCGCTCTTCTTACTGTAATAGAAACAAGCTTTAGAATTCACTCTTCTTATTGCAATGTCAAATACAAATTCAACATTGCAAACTATCTCTTTGCAATCCCCAATATTTCTTAGAGACATACACCTTCATATAATAGAATACAGAATATAGACCAAAGCCAAAGCGTTGGGATCTACGAGGTCATTCAGCGCTGAAAGGGAAATCGAGAGTAGAAAGGTCTGATAGGTGTAACAGAAGGAAAACCTCGCAGCCGCACTACGAATCAATTCCTAAGAAAGTGTGGAAAATAAAATGGAAGAAAGAGAATATGAAAAGCGGTACGATAAAAGGACTGAAAGGGGTTGCAGCTAGGGGGCCAAAGGAACGCCGCAAAGAACCTTAAGTAATGCCTACAGTGCACCGCACGCGGCGCACTGACGGGGCAACCCCCTATGGGTGTAAAACTTCACTAACAAGGCACATCACCTGCTTTCCAAGGCCGTGAACAAATTTAAGATTGGTCTCTTCCTGTCACTTGAAACTCTTCAACCCTGATTGCTTGCACTCAAGCACTCTTGCGAAATGAAGGACCAAAGCAATCATCGCTCGGGGGAGGGACTGGGTGTGGAGGAGGGGGGAGAATATACCCCTGGGGGGACATGATAAAAACTCACTGAAATCAGAGGGCCAAACAAAAAGTTAATGATGATGGCAAAAGTCGAATGAAGAACTGCCGACAATTATATGATAGGGAAAACGCGGGGATAATTTTATCAAATTAACTCCATGGAAAAAATAGCAAATGTTTAAAGTGATCTGTATTTTTCCTAACATACAAACCTTCGTTCTTTGCTTAGGATTTGGCTGGCGTTCGCAGGCTAAATCCTATGTAAAGAACCAAGGATTGTATTTGTGTAGGAATAAATAAGTGTGTGTGTATGTATATGCTTTATGTGCGTATGTGTGTATGTATGCATATGGTTTGTGTGTGTGCGGGTGTGTGCGTGTGATTGCATGGACGTGTCTTTCAAAGTAAAATCACCCAGATAAAAACATATATAATATATATATATATATATATATATATATATATATATATGTGTGTGTGTGTGTGTGTGTGTGTGTGTGTGTGTGTGTGTGTGCTCGCGCGCGGGCGCGCGTATCGGCAATCACTTATCCCGGTTTTTCTTCTCTGGAATCTAATCACCGAGGAACGTGGAGGCTAAGAAGTCATAAAAGCGATCCTGATGTTGCGGATGGGACTCGGATTCCAACACTCACTCTCTCTCTTTCTCTCTCTCTCTAAAAGAGACCAAACTTTTCTTTTTGCGATTTCAATCTTGATTACATGCAAACCCCAAATTCTAAAGCAACCCCACCACCCCAGTCGCCAACCCCGGCCTAGTGTCGATGCTCTTCAAGGTCAAAGGTCAACCCCATGACCCTCTTCTTATTTGGGAATGTAAAAGCACAGCAACAACAACAACAAAAGCAAAAAACGTTTCTCCCTGATGGCGAAGCAACGCACTTTCTCTTACTGTCAAGAGATCAGGCTTAAAAGGAATTTACATGTACATGCATTATGTGCATAAACATTTACACATACATGCAACATGTGCACAAACATTTAAGCATACACGTTACATGTGCACAAACATTTACACATACATGTAACATGTGCACAAACATTTACACATACATGCAACATGTGCACAAACATTTATGCATACATGTTACAGGAGCACACACATTTACGCATACATGTTACACGAGCACAAACATTTACGCATACATGTTACATAAGCACAAACATTTACACATGTTACGTGAGCACAAACATTTACACGTGCATGGAACATGTGCACAAACATTTACACGTACATGCAATTTGTCCACGTACATGCAACACGTGCACAAACATTTACACTAACATGCAATAAGTGCACAAACATTTATGCGTACATATGAAACACGTACTAAAAACACAAACACCATCATCGTCAAAATTAAACAATTCCTATAACCACAAATTTTTCTGTGTACTGTTTGATCTGCTTAACAATTTCACGACATGAGAGAGAGAGAGAGAGAGAGAGAGAGAGAGAGAGAGAGAGAGAGAGAGAGAGAATCCTTTATCACGAGGCTAATTTGAGTTCATTCTTCTCTTCTTGTCTATTAGAATAAATTGCCGAGAGGTCCTTCATTCCTCACACCGCTGGACTGTGGAACAGACTCCCTACTGAGAATGTCATGCAATTGTGACTTCTTCAGAAATCCAATACTTGTATTTTAATAATTTACTGACATTGTTTTATATTTATTTATTAATTTCTTAATTTATTCTTTCTTTTTGAATGAGTAATATCTTCTTTCTGTATTTCCAATTACGTTCTGTTACTTCTTTATAGTGAACAATAATAATAATAATAATAATAATAATAATAATAATAATAATAATAATAATAATAATATAATAATAATAATAATAATAATAATAATAATAATAATAATAATAATAATAATACTAAATATACAACTTTTACACCTCATCAACTTCAAACTGGTCACTTCTATTAAAAGAAATATTCATAGGAAAGTAAGACCAATTCTGTGTGATTGAAAAGCAAATACACAGACAAACAAACATACAAACAATTAAACAAGTAAACAAGAACAGACTTTCTTAGTCAGCCCCCAACACTTTCACCCCGGACCCGGTCAGCCGCTCTGACTGCAAACAAACAAAAAAAACGAGACAAACAAAAAAACCTTTCCTGTTTAAAGAGAGACCCTTGGGCGGAGATGAATGCCTTTCATTGCTTATTCATGACCAACCACATGGCACATGGATACATGAGAGAGAGAGAGAGAGAGAGAGAGAGAGAGAGAGAGAGAGAGAGAGAGAGAGAGATTGGGTAAACAAAATTATAGGTTGATAGGGTAAGAATCTAGGTGAACAAAAATACAAAATGAAACAGGCAACAGAATCGACAGAGAGAGAGAGAGAGAGAGAGAGAGAGAGAGAGAGAGAGAGAGAGAGAGAGAGAGAGAGAGAGAGAGAGAGAGAGAGAGACTGGATAAAAACAGAGGTACAGAATGAAACAGGAAAAGACGGAATTTCGATAAGTACAAAATAAGCTGAGAGAGAGAGAGAGAGAGAGAGAGAGAGAGAGAGAGAGAGGCTGGACAAGAAGAAATATAGGTTAAGAGGGTTAAGAATCTAGGTTAACAAAAATACAGAATGAAATACGAAAAGACAATCGAGAGAGAGAGAGAGAGAGAGAGAGAGAGAGAGAGAGAGAGAGAGAGAGAGAGAGAGAGAGAGAGAGACTGGATAAAAACAGAGGTACAGAATGAAACAGGAAAAGACGGAATTTCGATAAGTACAAAATAAGCTGAGAGAGAGAGAGAGAGAGAGAGAGAGAGAGAGAGAGAGAGAGAGAGAGAGAGAGAGAGAGAGAGAGGCTGGACAAGAAGAAATATAGGTTAAGAGGGTTAAGAATCTAGGTTAACAAAAATACAGAATGAAATACGAAAAGACAATCGAGAGAGAGAGAGAGAGAGAGAGAGAGAGAGTCTAGGTGAACAAAAATACAAAATGAAACAGGCAACAGAATCGAGAGAGAGAGAGAGAGAGAGAGAGAGAGAGAGAGAGAGAGAGAGAGAGAGAGAGAGAGAGAGAGAGAGATTCCAGGTGGACAATTCCAGAGAGAGGGACAGAGAGACTCTGCATATAAACAACACAGTAACAGAGAGACAGATTCCAGGTGGACAATGAGAGAGAGAGAGAGAGAGAGAGAGAGAGAGAGAGAGAGAGAGAGAGAGAGAGAGAGAGAGAGAGAGAGAGAGAGAGAGAGAAGCTCAACCGCCCAAGTGAAATTTCTCATTTGGAAAGTTATATTGCTGACTTAACGTTAATGCGTCATCTCTCGCGGGAATCTCATCTGCGCAATATGAAAAGCGATAAAGCAAATATTGATTCAAAGACTTACACCTTTTGGTTTCTATCAGTGAAGACGAACTTTTTTCAATCAGACGAATTTCTACAAATAAAATAAAGCGGAATATATTTCTTCATCTTCCCCTGATTTCACGAACTATCAAGATATATTGTAAGTAAGGGGACAAACGTCATTTTTAACCTAGTTTTGCATGCTAGGTTCTCCAAGCTAGGATTATTTAAAACTGCCTAATTTCATTAAAAATTAATCCTTTAAAAATCATAACTTGAAATTAAACACATAAAACCTAAAAGGAAAAACGCAACTTCTAAAAAGATCCAATAATTTTATTATTATTATTATTATTATTATTATTATTATTATTATTATTATTATTATTATTATTATTCAGAAGATAAACCTTATTCAAATGGAACAAGCCCACCAATGGGGCCATTTGACTTTGAATTCAAACTTCCGAAGAATATGGCGTTCACTAGGAAGTTTGAGACGGTAAAGGAAAATACAGAAAGAGGAGATTTCACTTATCAAAAAGAAAATAAATTAATAAATACATAAAAATGTATTAAAATGCATTAAAATTTCAATCCAATGATTGTGAGGTAAAAATAAATTTTCAAAACGATACATTTTAAAATCGCTTGCATTGCGTTTAGCAGGCTTACTCAACAAAAATTGTCAAAAAATCAATGATAGAGAGTATTTTCCCAAATCATTCTCATCAAACATATTTATTCACCTCATGAGATCTCAAAATCATTTTTAAGACAGGAAGCTCCAAGATATTATGGCTACAAATTATTAGGTTGAGTATTTTTATAAAAAAGCATAATGATTTGTCTTACTGACTATTGCGCGTTGAAAAATATTTCTCAGCTAAAAGCCTGGAATATTTTTGTATTTACTCAAAATACCCAGAGTTATCAAATTACAATCTGGTGATGATTTCACAGACCGATTTTGGTAAGAGACCCATATCAGTCAGAGGCTATGGATGCTGAAGTAAGCGACACTAGTAAACAAACAAACTGTATACTTGAAAAGCCCCATTACTAAGGAACAACTAGAGGGCAATTTAAACTCCTTACACCCACTTTGTGATATGAAGTACAAGATGTGAGAGTTAATGAATGATCGTGATAAAAACTTGAATTATGAAAAATCTAAATATTTAAAAAATGCTACTCTATACACATCTAAAAAGTAAAACTGCGCATTTTTGAGAGAAATTACTTGTATCTTCATTTAGCAAAATAAACTATAAAAAGATCTTTACAATATTCGAATAACTTAGGCGATTACCTGTAAACATACACACTGCAAATCCATTCGGAATTTGCCGATGCTTGACAAACAACTACGGCAAAAAAAAAAAGTGGTACAATAACGGTGGGACGTAACAAATGATGATGATTCAAGCACAAACAACTACAAACAAAGCAGGATGCCACTCGACCTAATACCCGAGGCGGACCTTGCTAATACCTACGCTCTGCACAATAATCCTTGATTTAACTGTGTTGTAGTTTACAGCAAACATGACTGCCAAGACGAAACAAAAAAAAAAGTTCGAAAGTTCATCAAACACCTGACTGACAACGAGGAAACCCTACATCCCTATTACTTCAAAGGGAACGCCCTTTGGCAACCTACGCCAAACCATCCTTGGTTCCTTAACAAACAAGCTCCTCGACTTCCCCCCCCCAACCCATCCATCCCTACCTCCCTATAAGAACTCTCACACTAATCCCGGTTAGTGAGGAAAGAGGTAGAACAAAATATAGAATTTAGGCCAAAGGCCAAGCGCTGGACCTATGAGGGAAATTGACAGTAAAAAGGTTTGAAAGGTGTAACAGGAGGAAAACCTCGCTGTTGCACTATGAACCAATCGTTAGGAAAGGATTGAGGAAAGTAAGGTGGAAGAAAGAATATGAATGGAGATACAGTAAAAGGAATGAAAGTGGTTGCAGCTAGGGGCCTGGGGAAGGGACACTGCAAAGAACCTTAAGTATGCGGTGCACTGACGGCATTACTAACCCCCTACAGGGGAAAAAAAAAGAGGCAAGAGAAACCCGGCCAATCTTTTGCTTTTTTTCGTTTCCTCCTCACACAAATATTGACCCATTTTCTTCCGAAGAAGGTTAATATTGACCGTACGTGCATATTCGGCGAGGAACCGAATCCGCGCGGGAGGGAAGACTCGAAGACTCGAACTCAATATCGGAATGGACGTGACTCCAGGCGATCTTTGCCCATTCCAGCAGTACTCCGGAGGAACCTCCAGAACCGCGCTGGAGCATCCGACGTCGTCCGCATTCAATTGATTTCTTCTTTTCCTTTTCAGTTTGGTCGTTCGGCCATAACGGCGCAAACATGATCTATGTCTTTCTCATTCTCTATTAAGTCTTTTGTTTTCTCTCTTCGTTATGTCGGATCAATTACTTTAAGTAACGGCACGTGTGGCCTCAAGTCCAGTGTGTGTGATTGTCGGGCGATAAACTTTCTAAAATCATCTCAGGACTGAATTGTAAAGCTTTAAACAATAAGGCTGGAGAGCTGGAACAATTATTTAAATTGCCAATTCATCAGTCTCAAAAAAAAAGGAAACTTAATTCGCTTCTTGTTCAGCTTTGTAAAGTCGTCATAATCATTTGATGTACAACTTAAGACAAATCTAAATACTCGAATACAGAAAATTAAAACAGATTTTTCAAATAGTCACTCGAATAAAAAATAAAAAAATACAGATTTTTCAGTAAGTCTGAAAACTTATAGCCAAACAGAATGTCTGAAAACTTATACCCAAACAGGTTGTTTGAAAACTTATACCCATGTTTGAAAACTTATACCCAAACAGATTCTGAAAACTTGTACCCAGATTGTCTGAAAACTTATACCCAAACATATTGTCTGAAAACTTATACCCAAACAGATTCTGAAAACTTATACCCAGATTGTCTGAAAACTTATACCCAAACAGATTGTCTGAAAACTTATACCCAAAAAGAATGTCTGAAAACTTATACCCAAACAGATTGTCTGAAAACTTATGCCCAAACAGATTGTTTGAAAACTTATACCCAAACAGAAAGTCTGAAAACTTATACCCAAACAGACTGTCTGAAAACTTATACCCAAACAGACTGTCCGAAAACTTATACCCAAACTGAATGTCTGAAAACTTATACCCAAACAGACTGTCTGAAAACTTATACCCAAACAGACTGTCTGAAAACTTATACCCAAACAGAATGTCTGAAAACTTATACCCAAACAGATTGTTTGAAAACTTATACCCAAACAGATTGTTTGAAAACTTATACCCAAACAGATTGTTTGAAAACTTATACCCAAACAGACTGTCTGAAAACTTATACCCAAACTGAATGTCTGAAAACTTATACCCAAACAGACTGTCTGAAAACTTATACCCAAACAGAATGTCTGAAAACTTATACCCAAACAGAATGTCTGAAAACTTATACCCAAACAGATTGTTTGAAAACTTATACCCAAACAGATTGTTTGAAAACTTATACCCAAACAGATTGTTTGAAAACTTATACCCAAACAGATTGTCTGAAAACTTATACCCAAACAGATTGTTTGAAAACTTATACCCAAACAGATTGTCTAAAAACTTATACCCAAACAGACTGTCTGAAAACATATACCCAATACCCAAACAGACTGTCTGAAAACTTATACCCAAACAAAATGTATGAAAACTTATACCCAAACAGGTTGTTTGAAAACTTATACCCAAACGGATTCTGAAAACTTATACCCAGATTGTCTGAAAACTTATACCCAAACAGATTGTTTGAAAACTTATATCCAAACGGCTTCTGAAAACTTGTACCCAAACAGAATGTCTGAAAACATACCCATACAGAATACCATACTTTAAGTAACTCTTACTTGCGAATAAAGAACTAACAAGTCTATTACCTAGACAAACAATACACTTCAAAATATTTTACAAACTTTGTCATCATATCATATCATACCCCACTCTTTTCCCCTACGGGCACTACCCAGCTAACTACTGCATAGTAGACGTATAGAAAATATCGCATTCATAAATTCTGTATAAGATTATTATTATTATTATTATTATTATTATTATTATTATTATTATTATTATTATTATTATTATTCAGAGGATGAACCTTATTCATATGGAACAGGCCCACCACAGGGGCCACTGACTTGAAATTCAAGCTTCCAAAGAATAGTATGGTGTTCATTCAAAAAAATTAAGAGGAGGTAAAGGGAAATGCAGAGAGACGAGATCTCACTTACCAAAAAAGAAAAAATAAATCAATAAATTAACAAGTAGAAAAAATGCATTAAAACGCAAGGAGAATAGCATGAGGGTAGTAATGCTTTACAAACAGAGATTAAATACCCAACCACACAGGGCACATACCCAACCACACAGGGCACACAAGGAGAGTCACTCGTTCCTCCATTCATCCCTGTAAACAATTCGTTAAGAAACTGTCCCATGAGATGTAATTGAATCTTTGTCTGATGGCCAATCAACGACATATTTTGTCCATAGTAGAAGTGACAGACTCTGGTAGATATATATACTGTGTATATACATACATATATATATATATATATATATATATATATATATATATATATATATATATATATATATATATATATATATATATATCATTAAGTTATATATATATATATATATATATATATATATATATATATATATATAATTATACATATATACACAGTATATAATTATATATATATAATCACATATAAAATATATATATATATTTAAAATATATACAGTATATATATATATATATTATATATATATATGTATATATATGTGTGTATATATATATATATATATATATATATATATATAATATATATATGCATACACAGTATAATTTAATATATATGAGTGTGTGTGTGTGTGTGTGCGTGTGTGTGTGTAATTTGGCGTTAGTCTGCACATGCTTGTGTTTAAAAGTATTCAACACTATACTGCATATATAATTACACACATTTTCCTCTCTGAAAAAATAATGCACTTTAGAATTCCAAGCGGAGATGCAATGCATTACTGACCTAATACAGTTCTCCTTGCATTTTAATAATTTACTCACATTTCTTCCTATTTAGCCTATTTATTAATTTGTTAAATTATTTTTTCTTTTTTTTTTAATAAGTGAAATCTTCTGTCCGTATTTCCCATTACCTTCTGTTATTCCTTTCTAATTAACAAAATATTCTTTGTTCCATATGAATGGTGTTCAAATCGGAATAATAATAATAATAATAATAATAATAATAATAATAATAATAATAATAATAATTACACACATTTCTGTTTATAAAAAATATATCAATAACCATTACATAATCACATACAAACAGACACTTAAACTTAATCCGAAAGCCAAGCATTAATGTACCGTCGACAAAATTCACGATTATGATTAAAAATAAACAAATAAAATACAAATATTAAGAACCGGACATGATCCACAAAATAAAAAAAAGAATAATTTTTTTTTTCAGAAACAATATACTTCCACTCTCTCGAACCTCACCAAAAAGAAATCAAGTTTCCGCTAATCAGTAAAATAAACAGCGGACGAAGGCTGCCTGACGAGAGTAAACATTTTTCGGTATTGTGTTCTGTTGCGCCGTCTTTTCACACTGACCCCATTTCAGGCTTTGATCAAACAAGTGTGCGGCGACCTCAAGAACCACTTCTTAATATCGCATTTCTTCTGAAATCTCCGACGAGAGAGAGAGAGAGAGAGAGAGAGAGAGAGAGAGAGAGAGAGAGAGAGAGAGAGAGAGAGAGAGAGAGAATATACATACAATCAGAAAAATATAAATTCCAAGTGGCCAATTTGAGAGAGAGAGAGAGAGAGAGAGAGAGAGAGAGAGAGAGAGAGAGAGAGAGAGAGAGAGAGAGAGAGAGAGAGAGAATTTTTGTGTCGTTTTCTAGCATCAGGTTAAATAACACTAACTTTGCTAAGTTTTATCTTGGCTACAACTAAAATGTGGAAATTTTGCCCAGTGCAGTTGTGGAATCTTCTGATCTCTCAATATTTAAGCGAGGAGCAAATTCATTCCTGCTCTCTGCTGCTGCTGACTTCACCTGAGCAGCTGCTGACTTCACCTGAATACAGGTGTATCGGTTTTATTTTCTATTCCGCCACATTTAATCATTTATCACATATTCCTTTATAATTTAACACCTTTTCCTTTAAACTGTCTTTCTCTGCAAGCTGGTTTCCCTTTGGGGCTCTCTCTGGTTTACAGTCTGTTGACTCTGTCCATAGGACTAGAATACAGAATTTAGGTCAAAGGCCAGGCACTGGGACCTAAGAGATCATTCAGCGCTGAAAGGGAAACTGACACTAAGATGGTCTGAAAGGTGTAAAAGGAGGTAAACCTCGCAGATGCACTATGAAAAATTGTTAGAAGGGGTGGAAAGTCAGATGGAAGAAGAAAATATGAACGGAGGTGCAGTAAGAGGAATGAAAGGGGTTGCAGCTAGGGGCCGAAGGGACGCTGCAAAGTCCCTTAAGCACTGCCTACAGTGCACCACGTGAGGTCCACTGACGGCATTATACCCCTACGGTACCTCTGTCCATAAGGGGTTTTAGCTGAAGGTTTACAGCAAGAAAGAATGAATGGGAATCCAGTGAATTTCTGCTGTCAGTATTTTAACAATTTTAAATCCAATGAATTTCTGTTGTCAATATTTTAACAAGTTTAAATCAAGGTCGAACAGGGAACCAAGGTCCGTGCACATTTCTCATGATCAGATATGGATATCGAGAGATCTAATATTTCTGACCACAATGTCCCCTTGACGGCGTCGACGACCACTGCTTTAAATCGATCGATGAATCCTTTAAACCCTGACGCACAAATTCCGGAACTCCAGTCTCTCACAGGTGTTCCCAATGTTGTTTAATCTTCACGTAAAAGCTCGTTTACTTCATTCCTCTTCTTATCAGCTTAATGACGAGTCGGGGTCGCTGTTTTTAATGACACTTCTCCTCCAGCTGTTACCAACCTGGACAGCTCATTTCATAATTGGTTTTGGAAGATGGTTTCCAGAAAGATGTCCTTTCTGACTCAAATCCTCCCTACCGCTGAGTAAAAACCATACGACGCCTAGCAGCTCAAGAAGTTAAAACTTAGTTATTCTTTTCCTTCAATGAAACCAGGGGATGGTGAAACTCAATGAAGTCGATGCCAGGGGTAAATGCAAAAAAAAAAAAAATCGGAATTACAGATGAATTATTATTATTATTATTATTATTATTATTATTATTAAGAAGATGAACCCTATTCATATGGAACAAGCCCACCAAAGGGGCCACTGACTTGAAATTCAAGCTTCCAAAGAATATGGTGTTCACTAGATAGAAGTAACAGAAGGTTGTGGGAAAAACAGACAACAGATCACTTATTAAGAGAAAAAATAAAATAAATTAATTAATATATAGAAAAAATGTAGGCAAAATATTAAAATACACGAAGATATTTATTAGGGCAGTAATACATTGCACCTTCGCTTGAACTTCTGAAGAGTTATAATTAATAATAATAATAATAATAATAATAATAATAATAATAATAATAATAATAATAACAACAAACAATGCTACCATTCTGCCACTCCTCACCCCAATGCATTTATTCATTACTCTGTCCCACCACAGATTTCCCAACTTCCTCGAAGCAAGCGATGCAATGACAGGGGGGAAAAAAAACCGCAAGAAGCACAAAAGAGAGCAAAACTGGCGCACGCACGCACGCGCTCTCTCGCTCAAGCAGTGCGTACGAGCGAGAGATTTCCCGCCGGAAGGCGACAACTACCCCCACCCCCACCCCCGCGCCCCGGGCCTGCTCACCTCTTGAGAAACTGCCTCCTCGGAGCGAAGGCGACCTTGGTACGTCTAAAATGGGTAATCGCTCAGAACAGTTCTTGAGAGAGAGAGAGAGAGAGAGAGAGAGAGAGAGAGAGAGAGGAGGAGGAGGAGGAGGAGGAGGAGGAGGAGGAGGAGGAATGGTTCTGTTCACGCAACATCAACTACAGAACAATTGAAGTGTGTATGCACTGATGGAGTCTGAAGTCTGCTTGCAAGCGCGGGAAATCAAGGCAATTTGTATGCATGCATATTCTTATCATACGCAGGTGTATGCATAGATTAATATGTATAATTAATATACGTATGCAGTATTAGTTTTTTGCGTGAAATCTAGGAAATACGTGTGTATGTATTTGTTACCATACATAGGTGTCTGCACAGATTCATATGTAAAAACACTATACGTATACAGCATTAGTTTTTTGCGTGAAATCTTGGAAATCTGTATGTATGCATGTATATGGTTACCATACATAGGCGTCTGCACAGATTCATAAGTATAAATATTATACGTATACAGCATTAGTATTTTGTATGGGGAAAACCCATGAATAGTAATGGAAGTATAAGACTCCGTCCGTAATAAATCCTGCCTGCGGAAATTCTTATAAAAAATATGTAACAAAACACACACACGCTTACATAGATAAATCATTATTACACGCGATATAACTAATATTTGCTTACTAAGATACTAATATCCTGTACCATTATTATTATTATTATTATTATTATTATTATTATTATTATTATTACTTCTGCTTCCTCCTCCTGGCCTTATTTCAACCTTTAGCCCCATTTTTCACTTCTAAAATGTCACGCTGTCATAATAATAATAATAATAATAATAATAATAATAATAATAATAATAATAATAATAATAATAATAATAATAATAATAATAATATTAGGAAAAAGACCTTTATTACAGGTTTTGTTAAACAAAATGGTAGTTTCAACCGCATTTATTTTATATTGTGAACGCTCAATTCGGATATGAATATTGGTCAATTGCTTGCAACCATTCCAGTGCAAGAAAAACAATTAATAAGACGAACTGAGCGTTTACTATATAAAATAAATGCTGTTGAAACTGCCATTTTGTTTAACAAAACCAATAATAATAATAATAATAATAATAATAATAATAATAATAATAATAATAATAATGTAAATATAAATATATGCGTATCAATGGATAACAATCAGAGACAATATATGAACTACAAGTCTAAGATAGCAGCTAAATGCTAAGCATAATAATAATAATAATAATAATAATAATAATAATAATAATAATAATAATAATAATAATAATAACTGTGGATTTGTTTCTTCTTTTCAAAACTCATAATAATAATAATAATAATAATAATAATAATAATAATAATAATAATAATAAAGGTGGTGTTAGTAAATAAAAAAAGGCAAAAACATAACTGTAAGAAGCATAAATAACATAAACACTTGTATAATGTGTTTGTATCATTTCCTAAGCTCTTCATCATCCCAGCTGGATCCCGGGTAATGACCGCAATGTTGCGCAAACAACTTGAATGAGTTTGCAAAGCCCCCTAACGCCTTATATATATTTAGCGTCTAGGTAATGACTTCCTTTTTAACAAAAAACATTCCTACTCAACTCATACGTTTATAGTGTATGTTTTGCTCGGGTCAGAAACTGACGTCAATTTGCTATTATTACATTTGATTTCAAAACGGTTTAATTGTGGATTATCTCTCGGAAAAAACATTAAAGAATGAGATCTGAGTTTTAAAAATAATATGTTGTATTGAAAGTCATCAATTGATGTCGTAATGTTTTTTTTTTTTTTTTGTTTTTTTTTTTTGGCCTGGGTCAGTAACTGACGTCAATTTGCCATGTTTTCTGTTAATTTCTTACCGATTTAATTATGAATTATATCTCAGAAGAAAACATTAAAGAATGAAGTCTCTTAAAAATAATTTGTATTGAAAGTCGTCGCTGCTTTAATAGAATTGATAATTGATGTACTGTATTACCAACATTTATAAATGAAGAGAGAGAGAGAGAGAGTTAGAAACATTTTGGATGCTGTGGTAATCAGCTAATCTGTTTTCGTCAATTTCCGCTTTGGAAACATACAAGAGCAGTGTATGAGAGAGAGAGAGAGAGAGAGAGAGAGAGAGAGAGAGAGAGAGAGAGAGAGAGAGAGATAAATTATCACTCAAGCTTGTCAAGTTGAACGAGTTGTAAAGGTAAAGGAACTGTACTCAGTGAATTTTATTACAAAAATACGCTTGACAAAATACCTCAGAAACTTATAATTTAAGCATAGCACTCGTTTGTCAACTCCTTTAAACATAAGTTCAAACTTTCTTGAATGCGCTTAAACTTTACAATCAATCATCATTTTAAGTGCACTTTCGTTCAATATTGACAATAGGACCATTTACGTAGCTAGGAACTGTTACATCGCATATACTCTGTAATTTACACCATTAACAATTTTCTCAATTGCATTTCCCGTTACAGCAACAGCTCAATTAGCCTTGAAGAGTATCTTATACCAGTAATAAATTAGAATATGAGTACAGTATAATATTGTTATGAAAACAACGTAGTTTACCACTTATCATCTTGTGGTGAGCTCCGTTTTCTGTTATGGGTATCTAAATTACATAGGATACGGCAGACTTCGATAATCGTGTTGGAAGCTCGTCTTTTATGAAACGCATGTTTAAAACTGTTTCATAAAATGAGACATTACTTTTTAACCGCGGAACGCTATTAGACAGAAGGCATAACTGAACACTAATACCCCCGTGCCCCACTGGTTCGGTAACTACCATTTTACGTGTAAGATGGACGCCGTGTTTAGTACCAGGTCCTTGGGGATGAACGTAAAAACATAACAAAAGACGGTAAATATAATAAACAAATACAAAAGGCATAAACATAGACAAAAACACAAACAAACGGCGGTAAATGTTACATTCGCAGTAATACTATGGTATAATTATCCCATAAAAAAATAACAGTAATCGATATTCTCAACATTAAGGGTTCAAATACATTCAAGTTAATACTGATCACATTGCACAATTTTAACGATTTAATGCTATCTGACATCAGAACCAAATTTCCAGAAAGGCAATTAACGAATAGCACCACGTTCTGAACATAAATGTGTCTGTAAGCTCAACTAACCTTGCATTGAAAAGTTTTCCAATGAAACTGTCAATGCCAGCTATAAACAGGTAATAAGAAAAATCCAAAATATAGGCAAGTGCTACTAGTCCTAGGTTTTGTACATATACAGCACTTCATATTTTGCTAAATCAATAATTAAATGTAGCCTGTTCGAACAGCAAAAGAATGGAGACAAATAATGCGTCTGAAACATGGGGAAGGGGCTACCATCCTCCTTCATGAATTAGGAGGTACAAGCTTCAAGAAAAACTGTAATTAGAAGACAATGAAAAAGTTTGGTGGTTATAAGAAATAAATACTTGATGGACCAAGTATTACACACTTAAAAATTAACAACAGCACTGAGTTATCAACTGCTTTTAATCAAGTCTACACATTCAAGAGAATGCTCAAAAACAAATTTACATATTTTCTCAAGGAAATAATGAAAAAAGCAGTACACTATAGCTGTGCAGCAAAGAGAGGATAGTCAACTTATGCTCAAAGAGCAACCTATGAAAAACAATGAAGTTGCTTCCTCTGCAATGTAAGGAAACAAACCTAAGTCCCCAAATATGGGATAGAATGTATGGTAAGCTTTTGCCACTGGGATATAAAAAATAGATAGTTCAATAAAACCTGTAAAGCAGTCATATGCTGATTTGCTAACCTGGCTCCTGTGCAACTATAAAACAAAACACACCACACAAGTACGTTCTGGCAATTAGGATCTTCAGCAACTTCAAAACACAGCAGTTCAATTTTGTTAACAGAGCTGGATAGGAAAATACTGAGAGCACGAACAGAAACTGTCTTAGAGACTTCACTCTTAACATATACCTTACAACAAAGTTACCAAATTAATAAGGAACAATTTGAGACTAAGTGCAAACAATAATGAAAGAATTACAGATGGAACAAGAGGTGGGTAGTGTAAAACCACAGGCCATAGTAAACAAGAAAGCAGTTTTAATGGTAATATATAATGAAGAGAAGAAAAAGAGGTAAGGGAACAGTACCTAAAAGAATGCCACTTGAAATGCGAAAATAAATGGTAGGTATTCTACAACATATACAGTATACAGTATCAAGATGAAGGAAAGACTGAGATTTGACAGAAAGAGGAGCACAAGAAATTTAGCTGACAGAGCCACAGGTCAGACTCTGGCTATTGTCTGATAAGATATGAGGAGTACTGAAATCCAAAATTCAAAGAGAGTAGATTCCCAGAAGGCTGTTTTGCAAAGTCATATTGGTAATCCCAAAGATGATTTATATTTAAGGTGTTTAAAGCGTGCCAGTTGGGTAAAGATTTACTGGAAATCCTACGCGGATTGGAAAAAGGCAACAGGACTTCAGTTTCAAGGATTGGATAGGTATCCTTTCTTAATAATCTCAACCAGCGAGGGTTCCAAGTATGTAGGTGCAAGCAAACACTTGTACAACATAGTTTTATAACATAAGGAAAAACTCAACCCTAAAGAACTCAACATTTTCTTTAAAGGGAACTTGGGAAATTTATTTAACAATCTGATGGCTTAGGTAAAATTCTACTGCGCACAATTCCTTTTCTGTAATCAAGTCACTTTATCATGATATTACTTAACACCACCACCTATTACTACACAGTATTTATAACTAGAAATTTACTAAGTACATTTTCTTGCACAAGATTAACAAACTACTGAATCTAACTAATATGTTTCCTACGCTTCCCATGAATATTTCTCCTATTCCTTCAGACAATGAATCTGAGGCAGATGACTTGTGCATTTAGAGGGAATCTTAACATACAAGGAAATTATTTATCTGTTGGTGTTTTATATTTTGACAAAAATAAATTTTTCATCGACATAATTTTTCTCCTATATCAGAAGGTGTAATGAGAAATTGTAATGAGAAATTAAATTTTAAGTACTGAACTAAGGCCACTATAAACAAGCTATTAAAGGTAAAATCTGCCATTACATGAACTACACTTCAGGAACATTATAAAAGCAGTGCCAACTAATTAGGAAGTTCAAGGAGAGTTTTAGTAGTGGTCTATGCATATATAACTGTTATGGAGTAATGTCAACCAATTAAAAAGATTTCTTGAACATTACAGTTTCCAATACCATTAACAAATGGCAATGTTAATAAAAAAAAAACGAATAAGGTGCCAGAAATTTTTATGTTGGTAATTATTAAACTGTTTCTCAACCACTGACATCTGGGAAGATAAAACTCCTAAAGACCCAATTCATTCTTTACAAGTGGCATCATATAAAACAATTATAAGACATAAGGCTAAAAAAAAAAGCACTTGCAAAGAAATATAAATGGTTTACTCTGTTCCTTATCAATAAGATGAATAGATGTCAGCACTAACATCTCTATTACTCCCACAGAGACAACTCATTTTCTTAATACCACTGAGATCTACTTATATGATATGGAATGAAACTACAAAGATATTTCTTATACTGTAATTAGCCCTGTAAAAGCACCGTGCATCCTATACCTTAAATGGCACACTGTGAGCAGTAATAAGGATCTTACAGCATACCTCTAGCCTTTGGCTGTACTACTTTCACCATTTAACTTATCGTTCATTCTCTTTGTCACCTTTCTGCAAGCTGTTCAACTCCTTGTAAGAGCAACTATTTACACAAGCCCTAAGAGTCTAGAGATGTCATTCCATGGCACCATTAATTGCTTCCTACTGATACTTCCCAAGAGCATAACATACCAACTACTACAAAGGGCATGCTAAGTTGTACTGCTATACGAACAAAAGCTTTCCTGAAACTGCTTATGTCACTCACTCATATAAATTCTGCAAAAAATAAAACTGGAAATAAATTCTTCCCAACTTACCAATTACGTAATAGGAGAAAGGAAAATGCAGCAAGAAAAAATAAAAGCCCCAATAAAATTACATAGAACAGAATAAATATCTCTTTAAAAAAGAAATGGAAACACCAAACTGTTCTGTATGGTGTGAATTGCCTAGCTAAGGGATCATGAGATAACATTATCTCTAACATCATGATTCTTTAAAGGGTAATTTAGGTTTCCTCCAATGGGTCAATATACTTGGATTTCATTCAACCTAGCTGTCGACCTTCAATTATTTTGGGCCAACAATGTTGGTCTAAAAATGTGTGTGTCTGAGAGGTATGGTTGAAATAATAAATTATACTATTACCATAATATCAGACTTCACAAACAATTTTCATGATTAATGCTAATTTCCTTCATGTCGGAAGCATTGCTTTGTAAAGCCTTTATTAAAAATTCTGAATATCAAGTAATTCTGATATTAATGGATGGGGTGAATGAAGGCTGATGAACCAAGATGTGTACCTGAACACTATTTTTATATCTGAGTCTAAAACTTTAAGTTACCTGACCATTTGGCTTTCTTTGGCCATTATAAAAACTTATCTTTAGCCATAAAAACTTAATTGCATATACAACAGTAAATCCTAACTGACACCAAAAAATTATTTTTTCTTTAGGTAGCAATAAATACAAGCTTACATTCAGAATTTGAGCCAATTTCTCCCATACATGAGGTTTTTTCATCGAAAGTGATAAGCAAATGCCTTTCCACTTTTGAATTACTGTATTAAAGACAAAGCTACTTCAGTGACAATTGCAGAAGGGTATATTTTTAGAAAGAGGAGTCTTAACACCTTGGAAAAATGAGATATGATTTGTTAAGGAATAGTATAATTAAAAGTTGTGGTTCAGGGACTTTATGCTTCTGCTAAAATCTAACACAACACAATACTAATATAAAGGAAACCCTTTCTGGTACTCCCAAATCTGCCCTTTTTTAGTGTAGACTCAGCAATGGCTCCTTCGCTTAAACTTGACGGCTGTTTAGCTCGCTGTCCATGGGAAAAGCAACAACTTTGGCCGATGTGTTCGACAATAACCAGAACACAGAGACACTCAATATGTCTCTTTCCTGTGTTCCTAAAACCAAAATGACTACCTGAGCCTTCTGCTCTCATGAAACTAGTTATGAGGAATGTTCAAAGCTACAGAGAAGCAAATGGTGGACACCCCTCAAAATATTGACATGACTATGTACGTTTAACAATAAGGCTTCTTGATGATGAACTTCAAGAGGATTTTGCAAATGGGGGTCATAAAAGATTTACAGTCCTTACAACCATATCTGAGGAGAACCAGAAAATCAAAAAGGACTGGTTTAATTTCAAGACCGTATATCTGGAAATGAAGTACAGGACAGTACTGCAATATGGGATAATGAGACAAAAATTTTGGATGCTGGATAATACCTGGGATACAACAGTTAAACAAACCCTACAGAAGATAAGAGAGAATATCTGGATAAGCACGCAGTTACTCTATTTTGACAAAGATATTTATTCAGATCATAGAGTAGCCTACAGAATTATTAATGGGTCAGACAAGAAAGAGGAACACGCCAGTCAAAAGGAGAGAGGGATCAATCAATAAACAAAAAATTATACCACTAGGCAGAACATTTCAGTGAGGTCATGAAAAAGATATGCTAGGGATATCCGAGTGATATACAAGAGGCTGAATAAGATACGAATGTATTAAATGAAAGAATTCACAACTCTAGAAGCTTAGTCGACAGAAAGCACCAGCTATAATGCAATTAATTCAGATGAAAAGGAAATGACACCTCGTATACTAACTGCATTTTTGCAGAATATGG
Source organism: Macrobrachium rosenbergii (assembly GCF_040412425.1). Classification (NCBI taxonomy): domain Eukaryota; kingdom Metazoa; phylum Arthropoda; class Malacostraca; order Decapoda; family Palaemonidae; genus Macrobrachium; species Macrobrachium rosenbergii. The sequence continues at coordinate 18,303,385 of NC_089779.1, forward strand.
AATGAGAAAGCAAAGCATGATAACTGGGGACTGGAAGTCAGACGAATATTACAATTCCTGTTGTATTATTCGGTATATATATTCTCAATAGGCAGGAGAAAATTTGATAAAATGCTTGGATACAATGTTTGTGTTAAAACATATTGTAAACCAGTGTATGAAATTTAAGAATCCCCTTCTAATTGCTTATTCCAATAATGAGAAGATATTTTACAATATCCACAGAAAAATATTAAGAAAGATCTTGCAACACTATAGTATTCCAATTAAAAATGTAAAGTTAACTGAAATGATCCAAGCATGAAATCACTACAAAGCTAATGTTAGTGGGTCAGGTATATTTACAGTGAATAGTAGGGTGATACAGGATAATGTTATTTCACCTTTGCTCTTTGCCCTATGCATGGATTTACAATGGAATAAATGGTTGGAGATGGAAGGTAAGGTTTAGATTGAAGTAACTGTAGATATTTGACCACTTAGAATATGCAGATGGTGCTGTTTTTATCAGCAATACTCCCCAAGAATAACAAAGCTTGCTTAATGAATGTTTCATTTATCTTGAGAGATAAGACTTTACACTCAAAATAAATAAAAGAAAACTGAAGTAACAAGGAAGAATACTAAATAGGGAAAGGATTACCGAGGTTGAGTCTTTCAAAAGATTAAGGAATAATGATATGTATTACAGGTGCTCAATTTGGAATCTGTGAAACATTATACTGTAAATGGTAAATCAAACAGTGGCCAAGATGAATAAGATTTGAAATAAAATTAACAAGTTGCATACAACGTTATATTCTGTATTGCTATATGGACATGAAACATGCAGCAACAATGAAACTATAATGTATTCCTAAAATACTTTGTTAAACCGAGGAAAAAAGCTTTAGAGGCATATTTAGTGTGTGACAGAGTGATATTATAAGAAAATACACCATAAGGGAAATTACAGATGTTCCTTAGGTAGATGAGATAATGATGAATGGGGGACTGAGACTGCTAGCGCATGTCCTTTGCACCAGCCCAAGGAAAATATTACCTGATGGTGTTGGCTGGGCTCCTGTGGAAACCAAAAGACTCAGAAGATCCTAAACTAACTGGATGTGGAGTATAACACGGGAGGCAAGACGAGTAGAAAATTTTAGATGATAAAGCGTGGAAAACACACAAGTGGCAGAAATTCAGAGGCCCTTTTGTTGCTCAACGCTGGAGGTGATGATTTTGTAAAGACTGTTGAATACTTTGCTCCTACTGCTAGTTAATTTTCTGTAAGTTACATGGAGTGGGTTCTTCCTACATGGAGAATTAGTTCTGTTACTCCATTAGCTGACCAGCCCTATAAGAGCTGAGTATCTTAACTCAGTGGTCTAGTTAGACTACAAAACAATAATAACATCAATTTTCCTAATACCCCTAAAAAGAAAGGAACACAATCTAAAACTTACTTTTCACCATCAAAGTCAACTTAAAAATATATCAAGAACATCAGTGATTCTGTTCCCTACAAAAGGCATTGGGGCTGGAAAATCTTGATTCTGTAATCCCATACTGCGATATCTTACAAACCTTTCTAGTAAAATCTGGAAAGAGTTGAGCTGGGTATCTTAACTAAGTGGCCAGGTTAACTGCTCAATATAATGCTCATTTACCTCCAAATTCTGTAATTCCCCTAAAATGAAAGGAGCACTATCGAAAAACTTCCCTCATCACCATCAAAGTAAGTTTAAAAATACAACTAGGACCATCAGAGATTCTGAAAATCCCTTACTGTGCTACCTTACGTCTACAAAACTTCTTTGTAAAATCTGGAAAGACGATACTTATTACCAAAATTTACCACAGTGATACTGTTTCCCAAATACGTAAGGCAATACAAAACAATGTAACTCATGTTTAATGGGCATTCTGCAATAAGCTGAAGGAAATTTTTTGCTTTACCAATAATAGGACTTCCAGCAGTATTTGATGCACTATACATGTGATATAAGAACCTCACTGAAATGTCCTCAGAGTATATGACATTGAAAATACTTGACACTGGTAATCTCTAAGGGGATAAAAAGTGTATTGTACTTTGATGGGCAAATCTGTGGCAGATTTACTTATGCATGGTGAGACCTAAACATCATGTGGGAGCTGGACACATTACCCTACCACTTTTCTGACTATCTCAAAAGGAAGGACCCTGTGATAATGCAGTGTATGGAAAGTATTCATACCTAGGTTATGAGAATGTGAAAATATGGAATACAGAGTAAATTAAACAGACCTTAGTAGTTCACATATAAAAAGTTGACATATACGTGGCTGTAAATAAAACAAACTGTAGAGAATGTAATTAACTTTAGAACACCATAAGGAAATGGCAGGGGATAAATGTTCGATCCAATACAAAGATGGATAAACACTGTCAGCCAGGGAAAGAAATTTACATACAGTAAATGCAACCATACACATATCAGAGAAGCAATCAGATGCCCTGCTGTAATGAAGCCAAAAACCTCAAGACTTGCAGAAGCATTATCTACTCATACAAGAACCTTAAACTATATTACAAACAGTGTACCTGATCAAATAAAATACTACCTGTACCACACAGTGTGGCGATAAAAAGACTACTGGTGTGTCTTAAGTACTTTAAAAATAAAGTACTCTACTAGCATAAAATAAGATTTTTGTTACTGTTATTACCGAGGTGATGAACTTCAATGCTCAAAGGCTCCAGACCAACTTATTATTATTCAGTAGATGAAACCCATTCATATGGAACAAGCCCACAAGGGTCATTGACTTGAAATTCAAGCTTCCAAAGAATATGGTGCTTATTAGAAAGAAGTAACAGCAGGCAATGAGAAATACAGAAAGAAGAGATCACTTACTAAAAAGGAAAAAAAATTAATAAATAGATAAAAATGTATTAAAATCCATGAAGAATAGTATTCGGGTAGTAATGCATTGCATTTTTGCTTGAACTTCTGAAGTTCCCACTGCACGACATCCTCTGGGAGGCTGTTCTAAAGTCCAACAGTGTGAGGAATAAAGGACCTCTGGAGCTGAGAAGTTCGACAGCGAGGCACATTTACTGCATATGGGCGTCGCTGTTCGTGAATCTGGTCACTCTCTTATTCTAATGTTTGACTCGTATCCATTCATCAGAAAATAACTCTCAAAACATTTGGCTAAACATAACCCCTTTCAAATACAGTAAAGTAACAAATATCCTTACAGACCACTGAACCCAAAGATATAGAATCGACATACCTCTTTCGCAGCCTTCTTGATGAAATTTGTGTCGGTGATGTGGAACGCATGCTTGAGGGCTGCTTCCGGGTTGGTTTCGTACTGTGGATTCTGCATCATGTACTGATGCAAGTGTGCAGCACTGTAGACCGCTGCATCCGTGCCAGCATGGCCGTCAAATACGCCGTAATATGCATGAGGGTACCCATACTGTAACAGAAAATCATTATTACTTTGGAGATACTGAGTCTAATGACATTTATAATTCCTAATGAACACAATATTCTCTGGAAGCTTGAATTTCAAGTCAATGGCCCCCTGTGGGCTTGTTCCATATGAATAGGGTTCATCTTCTGAATAATAATAATTACAAGAACATTTATAATAGACCATTACTAAATATCAACTCATCAACATCATAAACATTCATTAGTCAGCTTTTCCCTGTATGGTGTTAAACGTGAAATCACTTACATCCATTTTCCCCTGTACTGTGCTTTTTGAACCCCCATCAAATCTAAGCATTCATCTCTCACTTTTCACGTTTTTTTTTTTATACTAAACTCTCATGTGAGCTCAAAAGAGGAGAAGAATACGCAAAGCACATGAACAGAAAGGGGAATGTCAAAAAAAAAAAGCTTTTGTGCCTAACGACAAAAATTACTGCAGATTTGAGCAGAATGCTTAAATAATAAGCAGTAGTAGCTGTATTATTATTATTATTATTATTATTATTATTATTATTATTATTATTATTATTATTATTATTCACACGATGAACCCTATTCATATGGAACAAGGCCCCAGAGGCCAGTGACTTCAAATTCAAGCTTCCAAATAAAACGGTATACATCTATACTCAAATCGAACCATAAAAGGTGAATTTAAAACCAGAACAAGACCTCTATACAGTATACAAGCATACCTTTTGATTAATCTAAAAATAACAGGATAATTAGGCTTCCATGATACAAACCAAATTTTACAAATTCTTGCAAACAAACCTGAATAAATGAAAGATGTAAAACTGACACAGAGAACTGCAATCGTATCAAAGGAAGAAAGGCAATGAAGATGCAACTGAAATTGTGTTTAACACCGCCATCTCGACCCAACAACAGATTCTGACCCTAAGACCTCCTTTCTCTCTCTCTCACCAGTGTCCATTTCCAAAGTGTCAGATTTCCCAGACCCTTCACTTTTCCACGGTGTTCCGTCTTAGTCCCTGCCCCTCTCCTCGTTTTCTCAATTTCAGCTTTTACAGAATGGAATGGAATATAAAATTTAAGCCAAAAGCCAAGCACTAGGACCCATGAGGTCATTCAGTGCTAGGGAAATTGAATGTAAATAGGTTTTGAAGGTTAACAGGAGGAAAACCTCACACTTGCACTATGAAACAATTTTTAAGAGAGGGTGGAAAGTCAGATGGAAGAAAGTAAATATGAACGGAGGTACAGTAAAAAAAAAAGGTATGAAAGGGGTTGCAGCTATGAGCCGAAGGGACGCTTCGAAGTAATGCCTACTGTGCACCGCGTGAGGTGCACTGACGGCACTAGCCCCCTACGAGATTCAGCTTTTATAATCTCATTTCCTTTGCATATGCTCTCCAATTTTCATGTGGTATTCTATAACCAAGCGGCTTACTGTAAATCACTTAGACTGTCATCTGTTTAAAAAATAACAACTCTCTACTTTAGTTTGTGTTTTGACTGACTGATTGATTGGTTATTGTATGACAGTTAAGTCTGATGACGTCACTGGAACCGAAATGAAAAATGGTTACATGATAAAACTGATAAAAATTAATGTTAATTACTGAAGATCTAGTAATACATAAAAATGGCTGAATATCATAAATATGTTAGTAGTTTTTAAAAAGTCCATTACACTGTCAATAACTGTGTCATAACTCCACAGAGATTATACTAATTACTAACACACTAATAACATAAAAATGGTTGAATATCCTAAAAATGTCAATAGTTTCAAGTTAAATATCCTAAAAATGTCAACAGTTTTTAAGCTGAGCATCATAAAAATGTCATAAGTTTCTAAGTTGAATATCATAAAAATATCAATAGTTTTTAGTTAAGTATCCTAAAAATGTCAATAGTTTTCAAGTTAAGTATCCTCAAAATGTCAATAGTTTTCAAGTTAAGTATCCTTAAAGTGTCATTAGTTTTCAAGTTAAATATCATTAAAATGTCAATAATTTTTAAGTTAAATATCCTAAAAAGAAGTCAATAGTTTTTAAGTTTAATATCATAAAAATGTCAATAGTTTTTAAGTTGAATATCATAAAAATGCCACAAGTTTCCAAGTTAAATATCATAAAATGTCAACAGTTTTTAATAAGACAATGACACCACGCCACAGTCACAACCCAACATGAAAAATGCCAATAGTTATTAAAAAGACCATGTCATTGTCGTCAACTTCATGACGTCATAACCCCGTTTGTAAGAATAACAAAGGTCAAGGACGCAGGTGCCCCTTACATCCATTCCATAGAGCGTGTTGAGGTCGTGGATAATGACGTGCCGGTCCTCCATCTTCCTTCGGGTGTTCTTGATGGCGAAGTGGCTGATGGGGTGGTACCTGGGCAGCTTGTCCACCTGATCCACCGTCAGGCTCTCGGCCATCTCTCGGATCACGCCGTTCGCCTTTGAGGTCACCTCTTGGATCAGCTTCATGGCGTCGTATGCTGTAGAAGGTGGGAGAGTCGTTAGTGGCACTGAAATGGCACAGGGCATAGATTTTTTCTTTTGGGGGGGTGGGGGTGATGAATGTTTGCCGGAAAGGGTAGGATATTTTCGTTTCAGGTTATGGATAAATGTGGCAGTGACTGCTTTTTTTAATGTTTTGTTTTTAGACGAACTTACTGTGTGTATATGTGTAATATTATATATATATATATATATATATATATATATATATATATATATATATATATATATATATATATATATATATATATATATATATATATATATATATATATATATATATATATAGACAGAAATTTATATATATTATTTATAACATATATAAATATATAATACATACATATCTACATATATATATATATATATATATATATATATATATATATATATGTTCTGCTATGTTACTGTGTTACTGTTACACGACAAAACCCCTAAAACAACGAGTCATTCAAATCCATCTGCAGTCCTAATATAAATTAATGAGAACGATTATGTCAAACCAAAATGTCACAGGCAATCACTCTAAACCTGGCCACCAAGTCACGAACCACAATAATCGAACACTAACCCGAAGGCCACTTTGAAGACCATCCTTTCTCTACTTCAGTAACAAATATACTGAAGAAACAAATCTACAGCCATGTATGGGTACAAATATATTGAAAAATAAATGTAACCTGAGAGCTTTCGGGAATCTGTTCAGATTTACTTTTAAAAATGTATGTACCCAACATAACTGTAGATTTGTTTCTCCATTTCAAGACTCTTGCTACTAAGAGTATTTTTTAATAATAATAGATAACCCATCCGTACACTTTACAAAAAGAATTGGCGAAGCAACCCACAATGATGAAATGGTAAATATACATTAAAATATATACATAAAACAAGAGTTAAATACTTGATATAAAATGCCATTTCTCACCAGAATCATACTAGTTGCCATTCTACAGTCTATCACTATAGAACAAGAATTCCTGAGTTTCTAAATAATGTTCTTGTAGAATTTTGGGTTTATTTATATTTTGATATTATTGTCTGCCTTTTCTTTTTAAAAGTTACGTTATGGAGTTGATAAAACGACAAAATTATTCCTTTTCTATAGTCTCATAAATGAAAGCCGTAAAATTACACAATAAACACTTTTATGTATATACATACATCACCAAGGAAGTAATAGGGAAAGGCATCCTCATTCTTTAACGTTTTATTTCCAATGCCGACGTTTCGCGACGAATTCCAAGTCGCATTTTCAAGGCTGTAAAATATAATTTGTGAACATCAACAACAAATTAATGCAATGGCAACAGCTCTTTATGTAGTAAAAATATTTAAAGCAAACCACCTCATTCCAAGACAAGTCAATAATAAGCAAAAGTTCACTAAAATCTAAAACAACCTACCTATATGAAAGAAAGAGCAAGACTAACACACACGAGTAAATAAATAAAAACTGAGTGAGGAAAACCAGTTGCCCAAACTAGGCTATAAACAATTTAACTGAAGACGATTGAGTATTTAACGACGGCACTGTCTTCTTGATAATTATGGATTCTAGGATGGTTAAGTCGTTGTTGTTCTGCACTTGGCCTAGGACGGAAAAATCCTTGCTGTCAATATAAGTTTTCCATCTTAGGCCACGCGCAGAACAACGACTTAACCATCCTAGAATCCATAATTATCAAACAGACTGTACCGTCGTTAAATACTCAATCGTCTTCAGTTAAATTGTTTATAGCCTAGTTTGGGCAACTGGTTTTCCTCACTCTGTTTTTATTTATTTATGTTATTTATTTATAGGTAGGTTGTTTTAAGATTTTAGTGAACTCCTTTTACTTATTATTGACCTGCCTTGGAATGAGGTGTTTTGTTTTAAATATTTTTACTACATAAAGAGCTGTTGCCATTGCATTAATTTGTTATTGATGTTCGCAAATTATATTTTATAGCCTTGAAAATGCGACTTGGAATTCGTCGCAAACGTCGGCATTGGAAATAAACTGTTAGAGAATGAGGATGCCTTTCCCTATTACTTCCTTCGTGATGTATACTTCGAGCCTCAGCTCCGGCCCTTGTGTGTGTACACACACATACACACTATATATATATATATATATATATATATATATATATATATATATATATATATATATATATATATATAATGTTCAGCAACGGTACTGATTGATGACACTTCTTGTTACTGTTAAATCAAATCCTTGTTTTTCTTTAATAAACTTCTAGCAAAGGTACTGACTGATGACACTTGTTACTTATTAACTTCTTTGTGGCGACAGAGAAGTACTCGACTCAATTCTTACTCCCATCTGTGATGCCACCTAGCTCAATCAATCAAATACTCACTCTCCTCGGTGACTGCAAGAGTTTCATCCAGTCAAACCTCAACTCGCCTGTAGCAGACCTCTGGCTAACCAGTCAACTGTCACTGTCACTGTGATACAACTTGGTCAAGCAGTTAATGATGTCTGGTCTGTGATGCCATAACGTCCACTGACACGTTATGGTATTCACTATCATACTGACTGTCATCTATTATGGTATTCACTGTCATACTGACTGTCATCTGTCATGGTATTCACTTCCATACTCACTGTCATCTGTTATGGTATTCACTGTCAAACTCACTGTCATCTGTCATGGTGTTCACTATCATACTCACTGTCATCTGTTATGGTATTCACTCTCATACTGACTGTCATCTGTCATGGTGTTCACTAACATACTCACTGTCATCTGTTATGGTACTCACTACCATACTCACTGTCATCAGCTATGGTATTCACTACCATACTCACTGTCATCTGTTATGGTACTGAAGAGTCATCTGTTAAGAAACTAGGTATACTCTGTTATGGTATTGAACTGTCATCCGTCATGGTACTCACTACCATAATCACTGTCATCTGTCATAGCATTCACTACCATGCTCACTACCATCTGTGACCTAGCTTAGTTAATAACCAAAGACATAAGGGATAGCATATTCAATCCCGACCGCCCACCCAGTCAACAGAACTGTCAACTGTGACAGTGACAACAAGACTCACTGTTATTGGTGGTAGTGTTGGGTCCGTCGACCTCATCCTCCATGCCACCCCCGTTGACCCCCGGGTTCCTCATGGCTGACCAAACCCTGTGGCCGACATACTCTCGCACGTACGGAGGACATTCCCTGGAATAAACAAGTTCTGTCAGACAGGAATTATAGATGATGTCTTGAGAGTATTTGGTTACATTGGTACGTGGTAAAATAGAAAGCCCTGATTTACGTGTAAATCTTTGCATGAATCTGTAAATGGAGGATTCTGACTTAAACTAGAAAGAAAAAATATGAGACATTTAAAAGAGAACGGGAAAAAATGAGACATTCAAATTATGAAGGAAAAATATGAGACATTTACAACAAAAAGAACAAAAATGAGACATTTAAATTATGAAGAAAAAATTACACATTTAAATTATGAAGAAAAAATATGAGACATTTGAAATAAAAGGAAAAAAATTAATCATTCAAATTATGAAGTAAAAATATGAGACATTTAAAATAAAAAGGAAAATGAGACATTTAAATTATGAAGAAAAAATCTGAGACGTCTAAAATAAAAAGAAAAAATGAGACATTTAAAATAAAAAAGAAAAAATGAGACATTTAAAATAAAAATGAAAAAATTTGTCATTTACATTATGAAGAAAAAAATAGACATTTAAAAAAATGAGACATTTAAAATACAGAAAAACATATGAGAAATTTTAAATAAACAGAAGAAAATATGAGAAACTTTAATAAAAAGAAGATATGAGAAATTTTACATAAAAAGAAGAAAAAGTATGAGAAACTTTTAACAAAAAGTCGAAAATATGAGATATTTAAAATAAAAAGAAAAAATAAGAGGCATATTATTTACCCAAGGACCATACACATCAAAGATGTTCTCTACCCATGGGCTCCACACATCACGCAATAACAAACAAACGAATTTGGGTTTTAAATAGAAAAAGAATAATAATGATAAAGGACATTTTTATTACGCTTAGGGAAAGGGGCATCAGGTACACGCGAGTATTTGTAAACAAACGCCTTTCATAACAACGATCTTTCCCTTTAAATCGAACCCTAAAAAAGTAATACCATGAATTACCTATTACCTCAATTAAATCCAGCTTACGTCAGGCGTTACGGAGACGTTCGTGCGAAGGAGAGAGATACGCAGGATTAGGAGAGGAGGAATTCCTCACAAAAAAAGAAAAACAAACACACACACACACACACATTGGCTTTACAGATACGACATTTTATGCCGATTAACGAGTTCGGTTTCTTCAAGAACTTGAATTATCCCTCCGCTTGGAGTCTCTGCCACGCTTGTGTCTGCCTCACCCAGTGGCAGGTGCGAACAACAACTACTACTCCTCCTCCACCTCCTTCAGTGGACTGAGATCCTCCTCCTCCTCCTCCTCCTCCTCCTCCTCCTCTTCTTCTTCTTCTTCTTCTTCTTCTTCTTCTTCTTCAGTGGACTGAGAGAGAGAGAGAGAGAGAGAGAGAGAGAGAGAGAGAGAGAGAGAGAGAGAGAGAGAGAGAGAGAGACTTCTTCTTCAGTGGATTGAGAGAGAGAGAGAGAGAGACTCTTCTTCTTCAGTGGATTGAGAGAGAGAGAGAGAGAGAGAGAGAGAGAGAGAGAAACTCTTCGTCAGTGGACTGAGAGAGAGAGAAACTCTTCTTCAGTGGAGAGAGAGAGAGAGAGAGAGAGAGAGAGAGAGAGAGAGAGAGAGAGAGAGAGAGAGAGAAACTCTTCGTCAGTGGACTGAGAGAGAGAGAAACTCATCCTCAGTGGACTGAGAGAGAGAGAGAGAGAGAGAGAGAGAAACTCTTCTTCAGTGGATTGAGAGAGAGAGAGAGAGAGAGAGAGAGAGAGAGAGAGAGAGAGAGAGAAACTCTTCTTCAGTGGACTGAGAGAGAGAGAGAGAGAATGTTAATTACACTTCTGTATAAGAAGGTGGACTCTATGACACCTTGTGCACGCAATGGATTGAGAGAGAGAGAGAGAGAGAGAGAGAGAGAGAGAGAGAGAGAGAGAGAGAGAGAGAGAGAGAGAGAGAGAGAGAGAATTTTATTTAATTATACTTCTGTATAAGAACGTGGCCTCTATGCCTCTTTGCATACGCAATGTGAAGAGAGGGGAATTTATTTGTACAATTACCTATCATCTCCTCCTCCTCCTCCTCCTCCTCCTCCTCCTCCTCCTCCTCCTCCTCCTCCAGGTAAACCAATTTAACTACGACGAACAGAAAAAATACAGGTTACGTTAATATGACGGAGGTCTGCTCCGAGGCGACATGGTTCGGATTATACGCTAAGAAGTAGGCAAATAGTTCCTGAACGAGTCACACTAAATCACATTACTGATGTTCCACAGCACTGAACACATAAGGACTGTTTTTCTGACGTTACCGATTTGCGGTTGAATATTTATTCACATCTGACGATTATTTCCGATTAAGAACAAGACAGGAATTGGAGTATAGAATTTAGGACGAAGGCCAAGCGCTGGGACCTATATATAATGAGGTCATTCACCGCTGAAACGGAAAGAACCTCAAGTAATGCCTACAGTGCGCCGAGTGAGGTGCACTGACGGTACTATCACCCTGCAAAATTTTCCTTTCAGCGCTGAATGACCTCATAGGTCCCAGGGCTTGGCCCTTGGCCTAAATTTTAACATTTAAAGCGAAGTTTTCAGATGAATGACCAAATACTTGTGGGTCTAGTTTAATCATATAATTTGAATAGAATGGAATGGAATATGGGGTTTAGGCCATAGGCCAAGCACTGGGCCCCAAGAGGTCATTCCATACTAAAATGAATGAAGAAGTGTTAAAAAACTTATTTATTCACATATACACTGGCAAAGGTTTACACACGTACGTTAAATATATTCATCCAGGTTTCCTCGGTGCAGTCGAGTTTTCTGTACAGCGGATAATCAAGGCCACCAAAAATAGATCTATCTTTCGGTGGTCTCGATATAACGCTGTATGAGCCGCGGCCCATGAAACTTTAACCATTGCCAGGTGGTGGCCTGCCTTATATCGTTACCAGAAGCACGATTATGGCTAACTTTAACCTTAAATAAAACTTATAAAGCTACTGAGGCTAGAGGGCTGCAATTTGGTATGTTTGATGATTGGAGGGTGGATGATCAACATACCAATTTGCAGCCCTCTAGCCTCAGTAGTTTTTAAGATCCGAGGGCGGACAGAAAAAGTGCGGACGGACAAACAAAGCCGGCACAAAGGATTTTTTTTTACAGAAAACTGAGTAAACTCTTAAAAAACTTATTTAAATAAGATTGTATAAATCTATATCATTTAACATCATCACCACATCTGATATACTGTAGTTGCCATCTAAAATTTGCCTTGCAGAATGAGTTCATATTAAAACATGGCCAAATATAATGAAATAGGATACGACAAAACTCAGCAGTCTAATGAAGGGGTCCATTCTTCATACTTGACAAATGTTGTTAAGATTATAATTCAAAAGATGGACCCTATTCATATGGAACAAGCCCACCACAGGGGACACTAACTTGAAATTCAAACTTCCAAGGAATATTATTATTATTATTATTATTATTATTATTATTATTATTATTATTATTATTATTATTATTATTATTATTATCCAAAGAAAATTATGGTGTTTATTTGAAAGAAGTATATAACAGAAGGTAATAAGAAACATAGAAAGAAAGGATCAGTTATCATGGGAAAAAAATTAATTAAATTAATAAATAGATAAAAATAAGACGGCCAAAATAAAGTTTGCTATACTCTGCTAATTTATACTCTTGATATCGTCAACAGAAAACATAAAAGTATATAAAAAAACAGTGACAACGTTGAAACTTAAATAACGCATCTAGTTTTTTAACATAACCTAAATGTACAAAATAAATAAATATGCATTTAAGAATCTTTTTAAGAGATTAAAATATATTTCTTAACCTTCAGCTTTAGAACAGAACTATGTATGAAAGTCACGCACGCAAAAGTAATATAAGAAAAAAACTTTCAATTTGGCCGATTCCGGCCCAAGGAAGGGACGCTGCAAAGAACCTTACGTAATGCTTACAGTGCACCGCGCGTGAGGTGAACTGACGGCACTACCATTTACAGGGGAATGTGCGTATGCATACCAGCTACGTGTCATTCCCTGCGTAATCTCTAAGGGCGAATTGAGGAACCACGCGAACCCTACGCACAAAGGAACAACCCAAAATGCTGTACTTGTATTGATCTTCAAGAGAACTAACTGGGCCACACGCACAATATCTGAGAAACTTTTATATTACAGAAACACGCACTGCCTTCATCTTTTCCTACTACTACGCAGGATCTGCAGCCAGACAGTAGGTCAATCGTTTTGTGTCGTGATCATATTTCTTTTTCTCTCTCTCTCTCTCTCTCTCTCTCTCTCTCTCTCTCTCAATCGACTTGTGTCTAGCGTTCTCCTGCCTGTCCCTCTTTCAATCGCTGTGCGCTCCTCGTCGTGTTTATTCTCTCTCTCTCTCTCTCTCTCTCTCTCTCTCTCTCTCTCTCTCTCTCTCTCTCAGCTGTACCGTACAGCTGTTCTTCGTGACGTGAGAATTCTCTTTCTCCCAGTCGTTTTGTACTGTAATCTCTCTCTCTCTCTCTCTCTCTCTCTCTCTCTCTCTCTCTCTCTCTCTCTCCCACAAACTTGTTTCGTGTAATGAATATTCACTTGTCCTCAAAGGTTCTGCACTGTGACTCTCTCTCTCTCTCTCTCTCTCTCATCACACACACACACAAAATTTGTTTTGTACAATGAATATTCACTTATTCTCAATAGTTCTGCACTATCACGTTCTCTCTCTCTCTCTCTCTCTCTCTCTCTCTCTCTCTCTCTCTCTCTCTCTCTCTCTCTCCCCTTTATAATTTCTCCGTATCTATCTCCCTATCTCACACACACACACACACACACACACACACTAACTTGTTATATGCAATGAGTATTCGCTTATTCTCAATGGTTCCGCTCTCTCTCTCTCTCTCTCTCTCTCTCTCTCTCTCTCTCTCTCTCTGCAAGCCCCAGTACCTGACCAATGAGTCACTGGTCCTAGCCGCATTACATCAGGCCCTGCTGTTGGCCGCTGGCACTAACGAAAAAGGGGCGGTCTCGCCCAGCGACAAATCCGACCCACCTTCGGACCTCCTGCGGCTCTAAGGCGACTTTGAGTAGCCGAAAGACTCATGAAGACAGTCCCTAAGCCCCGCCTTTTCATAGGTATTTGCGTCTCTTTATTATTATTATTATTATTATTATTATTATTATTATTATTATTATTATTCAGAAGATGAACCCTATTCATTTGAACAAGCCCACAACAGGAGCCACTTACTTGAAATTCGAGCTTCCAAAGATCATTATTATTATTATTATTATTCAGAAGATGAACCCTATTCATTTGAACAAGCCCACAACAGGAGCCACTTACTTGAAATTCGAGCTTCCAAAGATTATTATTATTATTATTATTATTATTATTATTATTATTATTATTATTATTATTATTCAGAAGATGAACCCTATTCATTTGAACAAGCCCACAACAGGAGCCACTTACTTGAAATTCGAGCTTCCAAAGATTATTATTATTATTATTATTATTATTATTATTATTATTATTATTATTATTATTATTATTATTATTATTATCATCATTCAGACGATGAACCCCATTCATATGGAACAAGCCCAACACAGGGGCCATTTACTCAAAATTCAAGCTTCCAAAGAATATTATGGTGTTCATTCGAAAGAAGTAACAGAAGGTAATGGGAAATACAAAAAGAAGAGAGCTAGGGACTAATTTCTCAGGACGCAAATACATAGAATTATTCATTACTTTCATTTTAATATTTTTACTTACTTTTTTATTTAATAATTTTGTTAATTTATCTGTTTTGTAATAACTGATCTCATCCTACAACCTTCTGTTACTTCTTTCGAATGAACACCATCATATTCTTTACAAGCTTAAATTTCCAGTCAATGGCCCCTGTGGTGGGCTTGTTCCATATGAATAGGGTTCATCTTCTGAATAATAATAATAATAATAATAATAATAATAATAATAATAATAATAATAATAATAATACTCTTTGGAAGCTTGAATTTTAAGTCAGTAGCCCCTGTGGTGGGGTTGTTCCTTATGAATAGGGTTCATCTTCTGAATAATAATAATAATAATAATAATAATAATAATATTAATAATAATAATAATAATAATAATAATAATAATAATAATAATACTCTTTGGAAGCTTGAATTTTAAGTCAGCCCCTGTGGTGGTTGTTGTTCCTTATGAATAGGGTTCATCTTCTGAATAATAATAATAATAATAATAATAATAATAATAATAATAATAATAATAATAATATTCTTTGGAAGCTTGTTCCTTATGAACAGAGTTTATCGTCTAAATAATAATAATAATAATGATAATAATAATAATAATAATAATAATAATAATAATAATAATAATAATTACCTAAAAGCACAGAGGTTAAACATTTACGTAAAACCCGCGGGACAATTATATGGCTTCCCATTAAGAAAGATCTAATCACGAACTTCTCAGAATTTAGATTGACTTAGTCCCTTCTAGCGAATAATTTAGAGATACCTTTACATATTGAAATTAGGAGAGAAGGCTTTTATAACAGTTAATCAACCTGCAAAGGAACGCGAGGGGAATTATTCTACAACAGAAATTCCAAAGCTATCTTTTCCATACTCACAAAACTATACTACTGTTTTCTAGACATAACTTTGGAGAATCAGACTCTGAAATCATGAGTAACATTTCCGCCATGATGAAGAGTGAAAAAGCATCAAAACCACAATGAGAGAGAGAGAGAGAGAGAGAGAGAGAGAGAGAGATTAGTAGAGAGCTAGAGAGGCATTATAATTTACATGATTTTTTTATTCGTGAAGGATCTTAACGGATAAAAAAATATATACAAATTCATCACACGTCAAATCATCTGAAGAATGAAAACACGAAGGAAAAAAAATTATATATATATATATATATATATATATATATATATATATATATATATATATATATATATATATATATATATATATATAAAACATCCAACCGCTAAGGCAGCCAAGCTTTTCCTAAAAAAAAAAAAAAACAGCCAAGCCTTTTCTCAAGCAAAAAAAAAAAAAAAAAAAAACTCAAGCAACGATGACCAAGAGACCACTGCAAAAGGTCGCCGACCTTTCCCCAAAGGCCACGGCAAGTGAAAATCGGAGAGGCCACGAAAAATGCAGGTACAAATCACAGCCACTTTCTCTGCATATTCTCTGGAGAGAGAGAGAGAGAGAGAGAGAGAGTTTGTGTGAATTTTATGTATACGTGTGTGTCAGAGAGAGAGAGATTGTGTGCATTTTGTGTGCACGTGTACCACAGAGAGAGAGAGAGAGAGAGAGAGAGAGAGAGAGAGAGAGTTTCTTTGAATTTTGTGTACGTGTGTCACAGAGAGAGAGAGAGAGAGAGAGAGAGAGAGAGAGAGAGAGAGAGAGAGAGAGAGAGAGAGAGATTTATGTGCAAAAAAGCAAAAAAGAGATTACTGTCACGTCGACGCCACAATGATTCTCCGAACAATTATTAGAATGAGTGTGAAAACAACGGTCAATTTCCAACGGCGTAACGGAGCGTCGTTGAGTCAATGAATGACGTCACGAGGTCTGACTCATCACCGACTGCGATTGCACTGTTGCACACAAATACTTTCCACCTGCAATCCCCGCTCTGATGCGCCGCCTCTCGTTTTCTATGCGGGATCGCGACGAACGCCTCGTTTTCTATGCGGAATCCTAAACAATCAACTCGTTTTCTGTACAGAACCAAGATTTATTTATTTATTTATTTTAGGACAAATAAATGAATCTTAAAATTATTGCTTTGCGAAGATGATGGAGATATGCAGTCCAATAAATGACAGCTAATGGAATAAAAAAACAAAAGACGAGTTTGACAGGACGACGAAAGGACGTACGAAGGAACGAGCGAACGAGAGGACGAACGAGGGACGAACGAAAGGACGGACGAACGATGAGACGAACGACCGAACGAAGGGGAGCACGAACGAACGATGAAACGAACGAAAGGACGAACGAAGGGGCGCACGAACGAACAAACGATGAAACGAACGAAAGGACGAACGATGAGATGAACGAACAAACGATGAAACGAACGAAAGGATGAAACGAACGAAAGGACGAACGAACGAACGATGAGACGAACGAACGATGAGATGAACGAACAAACGATGAAACGAACGGACGAAGGAACGAAATCAGCAGCAAGCCCGTTCTGCAAATTGTCACTGAACAAGATGAGGGCAGAGGAACAGGCGGAGGAGGAGGAGGAGGAGGAGGAGGCGCGTCAGCGAACCTGTCAAACAGAGAGGAGCCAGCGAACTCCAGTTACTACTACGACGTTCTACTACAGCTGGTTGAGGGAACTAGCCAAGTTTTGGTTGTTTAATCTTTCTTTTGTGTTTCTTATTTGTTTCTTTAACAAACATGACAAGTTTTTGTATTTTATAAGTAATGTGTAATATTGACATTCATGTGTTAATTAATGTGTTTTTTGGTTGTTTATTTCTCCTTATATATATATATATATATATATATATATATATATATATATATATATATATATATATATATATATATATATATATATATATATATATATATAAAATTTATATCTATATAATTTTGTAGATAAATAAATATATATGTATGTATGTATGTATGTATGTATGTATGTATGTATGTATGTATGTATGTATATATATATATATATATATATATATATATATATATATATATATATATTATATATATATATTATATATATATATTATATATATATGTATATATATGTGTATATATATATATATATATATATATATATATATATATATATACACACAAATAAACTTCCGCATTCAGCATTCTAGAACTTCCGCTGCACACCACCAGTTAGTGACATAATCTAATTGCCTCAAGTTTATCATTATTTTTTTTTCACATTCCCTCCGGGGGTTTTATCAACAGGCTGGCGACGACAGGAACCAATTATATATAATGACTTCACCCAAAAAGCTCAACCACTTCTCCCGGAAACTTTTAAACCAAAATGGAGTGTAAAAAAAAAAACAGCCCTTTTTAAATTATGGATGCAATTCGGACTGACACATACATAATCTGTTCGCACAAATACTATTGTTATTAGGTATGACGACGTAAATAATATACTGCCATTGTCACTACTACTACTACTACTACTACTACTACTACTAATAATAATAATAATAATAATAATAATAATAATAATAATAATAGTACATAGGATACAAATGATATTAGGCACGTGAAAAGATCACTAATAATAATAATAATAATAATAATAATAATATAATAATAATAATAATAATAATAATAATAATAATAATAATAATAATAATACTATGGACCATCATAACATCAGGAATATGACAGATCACCAGCTATAATAATAATAATAATAATAATAATAATAATAATAATAATAATAATAATAATAATAATAAGGGAGAAGCACATTCTATCTCCTTCAAAAACATAAGCCTTCTGATCATTAGATGCAAAATATGCTAAATTACAAAGTAAACAGATAAAAACCTCAAAGTATATCAGACATGTTTAATATAAAAAGCGTAAGTCTTTGTGCAGGCTAGTGCAGGCTAGAGAGAGAGAGAGAGAGAGAGAGAGAGAGAGAGAGAGAGAGAGAGAGAGAGAGAGAGAGAGAGAGACTGGATTGTTAGAAGGGATGGGATAGGGAGTGGTGGGTTAAGGATGCTCCGTCGGCAGTATTTGACAACAACCCTGCAATATAAGTTCCGCCTTCCCTCTACTCCTAGGAAACGGATGAAAATGAGAGGGAGTGAGAGGGAGTTAAAGGGAGGGGGAGAAGGATGGGAAGTATAATGAGAGAGGGAGGAAAATGAGAGCTAAAAGGAGCGGCAAAGAAACGGACGTATAAAGAGGGAGAGAGGGGGAGGAAGAGGAATTAAAATGAGGGGAATTTAAAGGGAGGGGGCGAAGGAACGGACGTATAAGGGTGGAGAAAGGGAGGGAGAGGGAGGAAAATGAGAGGGAGTTAAAGGGAGGGGGCGAAAGAATGGACGTACAAAAGAGGGAGAGAGGAAGAGGGAGGAAAATGAGAGGGAGTTAAAGGGAGGGGGCGAAGAAACGGACGTACAAAAGGGGGAGAGGAAGAGAGGGAGGTAAATGAGAGGGAGTTAAAGGAAGGGACGAAGGAACGGACGTACAAAAGGGGGAGAGGAAGAGAGGGAGGAAAATGAGAGGGAGTTAAAGGGAGGGGGCGAAAGAATGGACGTACAAAAGAGGGAGAGAGGAAGAGAGAGAGAGGAAGAGAGAGGGAGGAAAATGAGAGGGAGTTCAAGGGAGGGACGAAGGAACGGACGTATGAAAGAGAGAGAGAGAGAGAGAGAGAGAGAGAGAGAGAGAGAGAGAGAGAGAGAGAGAGAGAGTTTTGGAAAACTGTGCCGAGAGCAAAGGCGGGGCCACGTCTGGACCCCTTCCAAATCTCATGGCCTAACTACCACTGCAATATTAGCCGAAAAGGCAAAAGGCCCGGCCCCTCGAATGTCGCATACAGGCAGACTCTGATATCACCCACAATGTTCATTGTGCGTTCTAGTCTTCTGGCGTTGCTATGGAACAAATACATTCGTTAGGAACAAGTAGAGCGATTTATCATTATATCTGGCACGCCTGTTATTTCTTCACTAAGTTGTAATGCGTGATTTTATGCATATGTGTGTGTGTGCGTATATAATATATATAATTTATAATATTTATATATATATATATATATATATATATATATATATATATATATGTATATAAAATTTTTATATATAAAATATACATAAACATTATTATTGTTAATATTATTATTATTATTATTATTATTATTATTATTATTATTCAGAAGAGGAACCCTATTCATATGGAACAAGCCCACAGCGGCCATTAACTGAAATTCAAGCTTCCATACAATATGGTGTTCATTAGACAGAAGTAACACACACAGATATATATATATATATATATATATATATATATATATATATATATATATATATATATATATTCACTTTCAATATTATATTAAAAAATTTCAATCTCATCTCAAGGAAGGCAGTCTGCACACCCGTGATAAATCAATACCATTAATCGTATACATCATAAGCTTATATAAACATGTAAAAAACAACGTTTCGTGAAATTATTACAATGTTGCATTGACCTCCCGAAAGAAATTAAAAAAAGATAAAATATTATCGTAAAATTATTCTACATAAAACTAATCGCTTAGTATACACATATAAGTTCGAATGCAAAACGAAGCTGAGAGAGAGAGAGAGAGAGAGAGAGAGAGAGAGAGAGAGAGAGAGAGAGAGAGAGAGAGAGAGAGACTATCATAAATCCCGGGATTACCCTGTTCATTGACTGAAAAACTTCGGATTTTTCTCCCTGCTTCTATTTTCCCTGACTTATGAACTTCCTCACTTCAAAAGGCAGAAAGTTTCATCGCAACTTTTAATTTTTCTAGTTTTATTCGGGCCTGGGCAAGTAAAAGGTATTGGGCTGCCCATTTACTGGCCTTCCTACTATCAATTTTAAAGTTTAATATACCAAAAGTCACGATACCCCCAAAAGAATAAAATAGAATATAGAATTTAGGCCAAAGTCCAATAGCTGGGACCTATGAAGTCATTCAGCGCTGAAAGGGAAATTGTGAGTAAAGAAGGTTTGAAAGGTGTAACGAGAGGAAAACCTCGCAGCTGCACCATGAAACAATTGTTAGGAGAGGGTTCAGGAAAGGAAGATGGAAGTAAGAGAATATGAATGGAGGTGCAGTAAAAGGAATGAAAGGGGTTATAGCAGATAAGAGTCCTAAGCGTCAATCCAAACCACTGCATCAAAGCAAGAAGCTAAATATAATAAAATAACTAAAGTAATCGAGTATAATGAATGAAGTAAACAGTAAAAATATCAATAATTCAAGTTGACTGATTCCAGTGGCTTTAGGAAAGTAACAAAAGAGGCAGAGAGAGAGAGAGAGAGAGAGAGAGAGAGAGAGAGAGAGAGAGAGAGAGTCACCGCGGAAGATTCTGACTCGAATTTTAATGCTTTCATATTGACGTTTGCGATGACATTCTCTCTCAAAATTGCATAATCCGAAGGATCTCTCTCTCTCTCTCTCTCTCTCTCTCTCTCTCTCTCTCTCTCTCTCTCTCTCAAAATTGCATAATTCTGAAGAATCTCTCTCTCTCTCTCTCTCTCTCTCTCTCTCTCTCTCTCTCTCTCTCTCTCTCTCTAACAATCAGCAGAGCATCCAATGCCGCCATCTACTGTTCTACTGACTTTCCGTTCGAGGAGAAGCTGCGGTATATATCCGCGCCAAACAGACGTAAAATGTCTTCAATCATTACTCATTATGGCAACTAATTTTACACCCTTAATAGCGATATTTTCGATATTTTATTCATACACGAATGACATTAGGAATGGATCTAATATTACAATCTTCTTTGCATTCCGCTCTGCCCATTTCGATATGAGGTCGCTGTTTCCTATCAGCCTTCTCCACCTTCCTCTGTCCAGTGCAACCTGACTTCTTTAGTCTTTTTCCAGCTCATTAAATATAGCAGAATGGACACAAGGCATTTAAGAGAGCCTAAGGCTATCAACACTGGGGTGGAGAAAGTCATTCATTGTCGTCAAGAAGTCTAAAGAAATGACAGAAAGGATACGTCTTGTGAAAGGTGAGTATTTACGTCATAACATTAAGTTTCGTGAACGAAACCATGACAGTACATAGAACACCCAAACAAATAACTAAGTCGTTTTCATTATCATTAGAATAGGATAGAATATACAATTTAGACCAAAGGCCAAGCGCTGGGACCTATGGCGTCATTCAGCGCTGAAAGGGGAACTATTGGTAAAAAGGTTTGAGAGGTGTAACAGGAGGAAAATCTCGCAGTTGCACTATGAATCAATTGTTATGAGAGGGATTGATAGTAACATGGAAGAAAGAGAACATGAATGGAGGTACAGTAAAAAGAATGAAAAGGGTTGCAGCTAGGGGCCGAAGGGACGCCGCGAATAACCTTAAGTAATGCCTACAGTGCACCGCAGGAGGTGCACTGACGGCACTACCCACAAACGGGGATGATTACCACTAAGTAGGCCTCTGCTTTGAAAATATTCAACATTTCACTGAAATGAAAAAAACATAATTCAAATGAAATTATATTTTCGGAGCTCGTAAATTTCGACGAACTGAGAAAATATCATTTACAAATGAACACAAGTGACTCATCATCACCTTCATCTATCTTCATCATCATCACCATTATAAACAGCAAAGGAGAAATCACGAGAACTGGTCATGCAATGCAGAGTGAAAGTAACACCAAGGATAACAGTCACTGGGTGTCTGAGGCTGTGTCACGGTTGGATAACCTCCAGTCTCGCAGACGCTGTGTAAAGAAAATAATTATCTACCAAAAGAAGCGATTTATATCATAGAAGGATTGAACACGTATCTTAATTGGTGTTCACGTTCCTTACGTTACTGAAGAAAATAAAAGGGTTTTAATTTTTAAAAATGGAATCTTACATTGGTGAGGAAAATAAAAGGGGTTTTCGCAGAAAAATACAATCTTTCATTAACGAAAATAAAAAGGGTTTTCGCCGAAATATACAATCTTACATTAATGAAGAAAATAAATGGGTTGCCACCGGATAATACAATTTTACATTAATGAAGAAAATAAAAGGGTTGTCACCGGAAAATAAAATTTTACATTAATGAAGAAAATAAAAGGGTTGTCACCGGAAAATACAATCTTACACTGATGAAGAAAATTAAAGGGTTTTTCGCCGAAAACAATCTTACATAAATGAAGAAAATAAAAAGGTTTTTCGCCGAAAAATACAATCTTACATTAATAAAGAAAAGAAAAGGGGTTTTCGCCGAAAAATACAATCTTACATTAATAAAGAAAATAAAAGGGGGCTTTCGCCGAAAAATACAATCTTACATTACTGAAGAAAATAAAAGGGGGCTTTCGCCGAAAAATACAATCTTACATTACTGAAGAAAATAAAAGGGGTTTCACCGAAAAATACAATAAGTTCGTGTGATGTAAAAACTTAATATACACCACTTTTACCCACAGTGAAGAGACGAGGTGGGTCGAAGCGCCTGTGAATTATAATCAAATCCTCGCAATTGCAGACATGTAGCAAACATGTATATAATAAAGTTCACACCATTTGACAACATGGTCCGGACTCCTAACGTTAAGCCTTACTTAATGTGTCTGTATCTTCACTTCAGCATCGGATCTATAGTTTATGAGTTTGAAATCGTTAATGTCAAACTTTATCAATTTACATACTTTGTCAACATTGCTATATACTTTCAGAATGGGTTTGAAATAACTGGAAAACGCCCAAGTGATATCTTAAAATGGATTATTATTATTATTATTATTATTATTATTATTATTATTATTATTATTATTATTATTATTATATTATATTCAGAAGATGCACCCTATCCATATTGAACACGACCCCACTACGGGCCATTGACTTGAAATTCAATCTTCCAAAGAATATGGTACTCATTAGGGAGTAAGGGAAAGTAAAGGGAAATACAGAAAGAAGAGTTCTTACTAATTAAAACGAAAAAATAAATAAATAAATAAATAAATAAATAAATAAAAATGTATTAAAATGCAAGGAGAATAGCAATTCTCAAAAGTTCCACTCGGCAAACCAACATGACTAAAGATTTGAATAACAGTAACACAAAATAACACAGGCAATAACAACTTAATCGTAATAACAACAAAAAGAAAATTATAAAATAAAAACTGAAACACAAGACCTCACCGATTTAAAGACACTGAAACATGAAGAAGGCTTAAACTAACGAGAGATCTGTCAGGCGAACAACGTAAATATGAGAAGAGCCTTCCATTACAATTTGGGCCAACTTAATCCATAAAACATAAAAGATCGTTGATGGCTGAGGGACGGCGCATTCCTTTTCACGCATGACATGGCATTTAAGATCCCGTGGCATCGAGAGAGAGAGAGAGAGAGAGAGAGAGAGAGAGAGAGAGAGAGAGAGAGAGAGAGAGAGAGAGAGCCTCACTGACATGATAAGTGATAATATAATCCTATACATTTTCGTTAACTAAAACCAACTTAACCTTATTATGAAATTGACTCTTGTGTCCTATTATTTATAGAGAGAGAGAGAGAGAGAGAGAGAGAGAGAGAGAGAGAGAGAGAGAGAGAGAGAGAGAGAGAGAGAGAGAGAGAGCCTGACAGACATGATAGTGATAATATAATCCTATACATTTTTGATAACTAAAACAAACTTAACCTTATTATGAAATAGAATCTTGTATGCCTTGGTTTTGAGAGAGAGAGAGAGAGAGAGAGAGAGAGAGAGAGAGAGAGAGAGAGAGAGAGAGAGAGAGAGCTAGTTTAGTTACCAAGTTTTAAAGAACTTTTTTTATCCTGAAATTCTTCCTCGCAAAGGAGATTTCACATAAAGATTTCACGTAAATTGATTCCATAACGTGACATCGCTACATTTAATAATAATAATAATAATAATAATAATAATAATAATAATAATAATAATAATAATAATAATAATAATAATAATACCACTAACTTGCAAAGCAAGCTTTCATTGTCTCAGTGAATTGAGTTTAAATAACACAACAGAACATGATTCCTACAACAAGTACCTTTTAATAACATTTAACCCAACAGGGCAAGAAGGCTCGATACAAAGTCATCACATTCGAGAAGAAAAATTCTCTCTCTCTCTCTCTCTCTCTCTCTCTCTCTCTCTCTCTCTCTCTCTCTCTCTCTCTCTCTCTCTCTCAGAACTAAGAGATATGCATGATAAGGTTAAGTTTATTTTAGCAATACAAAATGTATAGGATTTTAATATCACTGTCATGTGAGTCTCTCTCTCTCTCTCTCTCTCTCTCTCTCTCTCTCTCTCTCTCTCTCTCTCTCTCTCTCTCTCTCTCTCTCAAAATTAATTTTATCTACTATTTTTCTCTGCACCGTTTTCCCTGCAGATTCTCTCTCTCTCTCTCTCTCTCTCTCTCTCTCTCTCTCTCTCTCTCTCTCTCTATCCCTCCTTGTCAGAAATGGTACAGTCTACTGAAACACGACTACCACAAAATGTAGGGCTGGATTTAAGAGAGTCAGCTCAGACCACGCTGACGTCTGCAAAAACCCGACGGCATACACGAAGGGTAAACAAAAGTAAACACCGTTCAGCCGTAACCCTCAGTGTTCTGAATTGACAATCAACATCCACCAGTCGAATGTTGATTTTGCTCGGAATTACCTCGAAATTCCGTGGAAAATAACAGGAAGACCCACAAAGGCTGTGGCTCACTGCATTACCAACCCTTTTTTCAAACAAGTGATTTTATTATGAAGAAACGAGACGAATAAAAATTCTTTTATTATTATTATTATTATTATTATTATTATTATTATTATTATTATTATTATTAATTATTATTATTATAACTCAGAAGATAACCCCTACTCATATGCAAGAAACCCACAGGGGCCATTGACTTGAAATCCTAGCTTCCAAAATATTATTATTATATTATTATTATTATTATTATTATTATTATTATTATTATTATTATTATTATCATTAAGATGGACCCTATTCATATGAAACAAGACCACAGGGGCCATTGATTTGAAATCCAAGCTTCCGATTATTATTATTATTATTATTATTATTATTATTATTATTATTATTATTATTATTATTATTAAGATGGACCCTATTCATATGGAACAAGACCACAGGGGCCATTGACTTGAAATCCAAGCTTCCAAAATATTATTATTATTATTATTATTATTATTATTATTATTATTATTATTATTATTATTATTATTATTATTCGGAAGATGAACCCTATTCATATGGAACATGCCCACCACACAGGGGCCACTGACTTGAAATTCAAGCTTCCAAAGAACATGGCGTTCATTACAAAGAAGTAGGAGGTGGTACAGGGAGGGATCTTATTTACTAAAAAGAAGAAAAAATAAATTAAATAAATAATTAATAGATAAAAAAAGTGAGTAAATTATTAAAATGCAAAGAGAACTGCTCTCACGCGGATCGCCAGAGGTAACTGGTCATCAATGAAAGGTTGAAACTGGACCAAGGCAAAGCCAGAGAAGTTAGACAGCTAATAAGTAAGAGGCCTTAGGGAAAGGAACAGCAATAAAAGACAGAAAGCCGAGCAGACAGTGCCTATGGGACGCTCCAAAGAATCTTCAGCATTGTCTACAGTCGTGCAATGCAGGGTACACTGCAGGCTTTACCAAAGTACGGAGCCTATGTCCAAAAAGATTTACTTGACAAAACTACTGTGATAAAAATGATTTCCGGCGAAGTGTGGTGAACAAAAAGAAAATGAAAGCCATTTGTACTGATTGTCAAGATCATAAGCAATACAAGAGCGCTGAGCATGCTTACAGTACTCACATTTTGTGAATAGTGCCTAATCAAATTGACAGCATTACAATTTTTCACCACACAGCTGGTTTTCCTATCAGTGAAAATTCCAGTCAAATACAATACGCAGAATAACAAGTACATCACAGGAAGAATAATACAACACACAGTGAATAACACAATAAATAGATGAATAATAACAACGAGCCAAATGTAATTCGGGAAGAGACCTTCTCTGAGGGCAGAAGCGTTGAAAATTGTATCTGTGTCCACGGCCTCTAATTTCTATAGAGTCATCTCTATTCTTCTTCTTATCTTCTTTTCATCAGCATGTAGCTGGTATATCGAGTTTCCCAAGGACATATAAAGATTTCTGTTGTCTTAGGTTTGTCCTCCAACGTGTCGACAGCGCACTACTGGCGGTCATCTACGAGATTACAAAACCGAATGAATTGAGATACGTGACGTCCAGGTATGTCTAGCAGGCAGGGTGTTTACAATACAATTGGTTGGTCAGTAAGCTGAATTCTAATTCATCATAAGTTCTTGACGAAATCATCATCTTGCTCATCCGATCTCTCCTTCGCCAGACTAAGAAGTTGTTGAGACATCGAGGAACCTAAGGGTCCATCCCGTCGTGGGCCATTCAGTCATAGCCTGTTGTGGGTCTCTTGTGGGTCAGTGCCCATTCGCAATGAATAAATAAACGAAGCCTACTTCACCCTTCTTCTGCTGCCACACAAACGGTGCCTCGAGTTGTGGCCTTGCACTCGTTAGGCCCGAGTTCGACTCTCCGGCCGGCTAATGAAGAGTTAGAGGAATTTATTTCTGGTGACAGAAATTCATTTCTCGCTATAATGTGGTTCGGATTCCACAATAAGCTGTAGGTCCCGTTGCTAAGTAACCAACTGGTTCTTAGCCACGTTAAATAAGTCTAATCCCTCGGGCCAGCCCTGGAAGAGCTGTTAATCAGCTCAGTGGTCTGGTAAAACTAAGGTATACTTAACTCCTACGACAAGTCAATTTTTTGAATAGAATAAAACAGAATATAGAATTAAGGCCAGTGGCCAAGCGCTGGGACCTATGAGGTCATCCAGTGCTGAAACGGAAATTGACAGTAGAAAGGTTTGAAAGGTGTAACGGGAGGAAAACCTCGCAGTTGCACTATGAATCAATTGCTAGGAGAGGGTGGAAAGTAAGATGGAAGGAAAAGAATATGAAGGGAGGTACAGTAAAAGGAATAAAAGGGGTTACAGTAGCTAGGAGTCTAAGGAAGGGACCCTGCAAAGGACCTTAAGTAATGCCTACAGTGTACCGCATGAGGTGCACTGGCGACACTACAGGGTTTCCTTATCGGACATTTTTGAACTTGACAACGGAGGGAATGGACTACGGACGAGAGAGAGAGAGAGAGAGAGAGAGAGAGAGAGAGAGAGAGAGAGAGAGAGAGAGAGAGATTTTATTTCAATTACGATTTATTGTGGTGTAAATTTTCACTAGAGCTCTGATCATTGAGCTAAGTTAGTATTTTCATCTCTCTCTCTCTCTCTCTCTCTCTCTCTCTCTCTCTCTCTCTCTAACACTAGCTGTGACTCATAACAGGGGGGACTAGCAATCGGACACATACATTCTCACACCTTAGGTCAACAGAGGCATACTGGATACTTGAGAAGAGAGAGAGAGAGAGAGAGAGAGAGAGAGAGAGAGAGAGAGAGAGAGAGAGAGAGAGAGAGAGAGAGAGAAAATACCAAAGTGCACAATCAGAACTTTTGTGAAAATTCACACCATAATAAATCGTAATTGAAACAAATCATAAATGAGAGAGAGAGAGAGAGAGAGAGAGAGAGAGAGAGAGAGAGAGAGAGAGAGAGAGAGAGAGAGAGAGACAAAGTGCACAATCAGAACTCTTGTGAAAATCCACACCATAATAAATCGTAATTGAAACAAATCAAAAAGAGAGAGAGAGAGAGAGAGAGAGAGAGAGAGAGAGAGAGAGAGAGAGAGAGAGAGAGGAACCAACACTGAAGAGTTGTTAAACAGCATACGCAGCCTTTATTAGTACCTTGCCGGACAGACCGGTTTGGAAACACACAACCCCGATTATGATTAATACATAAATCACCAGGCGTCTCCCCCCCCCACCACAACCCCCTAACCTCCCACCCCACAGAACACCGCAGATCATACGATTCTGCCGAGATGAGCCGAAAACAAAACGCGGGATGGATGAATAAGCGACTCTCTGATAAAAGGGGTTCTTGGAAGAGAGAAGGGGCCTCTACGTGCGTCTTTGTATTTTGGGGGAAATGCTCGGAAAATAAAAGAAGTAAGCCGAGTGAATAAAGGATAGATACTGAATCGCGACCAAAAAGTTAACATTACACGCAGAGATTATTAACATACACCCAAAATGAAATATTGCAAGACTTTTTTTAGATACTGAATCGCGATCAAAAAGTAAACATTACACGCAGAGAGTATTAACATACAGCCAAAATGAAATATTGCAAGACTTTTTAGAACCTTATAAGACTCCTCGAATGTTGGAATGGAATAGAATACACAATTTATGACACAGGCCAAGCGCTGGGACTTATGGGGTCATTCAGTGCTGAAAGGGAAATTGAGAGTAATAAGGTTTGAAAGTTATAACAGGAGGAAAACTTCGCAGTTGCACTATCACCCAATTGTTAGAAGGTGGAAAGTAAGTTGAAAGGTAGACTAAGAATGAAGGAGGAGTAAAAGGAATGAAAGGGGTTGCAGCTATGGGCCGAAGGGACGCCGCAAAGAACCTTGAGTAATGCCTACAGTGCACCGCGGACTTCACTAATAATGACATGAGCCTTACTTAGTAAATTCGTAGTATTTCTCACAAAGTACAGTTTTATTTAGAAAGTGGGCCTTCAGTGAACTAGCTGATAAAGCAACGGAAAGAATAAACCAAAAACCTACCCGCAAAGACCTGTACCTTAAAACACAAATACAACAATTCCTAATTCTTGTTTTGAGTAAACAGAACGAATGATAATAGCTCGCGATGACAGACACGCCCACAAGATTAATGAACGGGGGCTCTGTAAACTGTCTCTGATATTTACAAACTGTTTTCGAGTCAAACAATAAAAATAAAAAATAAAAACGTATCGTCGCTAAAGGCAAAAAAATCAGCTGCATAAATTAATTTTTTTTCTTTTAATTCTAGCTCCGTCCAACTCGCACAATAAAAATTCTTGACTTTTTTTTTATTGTAACTTGATTATGGCTAAAAGACACAGACATTAAATATACACAGTGTGATTTCAAAAACATATATTCAGCAAAAAAATATGGATGTGGACGTGTTTGATTATGCGAGGATGACAAAAAAAAAAAAAAAAGCGAGAAGAAGCAGCAAGTAACTGAAGGCAAACATCAACAAACAGACAGAGAATTAGTGTTAATACATAAACATCGCTTCTGCAGTTGCCCAAACATTATTATTATTATTATTATTATTATTATTATTATTATTATTATTATTATTATTATTTGAGGGAAATGGACCCGCTCTTAAACAGGTCTTACTGAAAAGGATGGCATAACACAGCCATCCTTTTCAATATTGTTATTATTATTATTATTATTATTATTATTATTATTATTATTATTATTATTATTATTATTATTATTATTGTTGTTGTTGTTGTTGTTGTTGCTGTTCAGAAGATGAACCCTATTCACATGGAACAAGCCCACCACAGGGGCCACTAACTTGAAGTTCAAGCTTCGAAAGATTATTATTATTATTATTATTATTATTATTATTATTATTATTATTATTATTATTATTAGAAGATGAACCCAATTCATATGGAACAAGCCCACCAAAGGGGCCCCGGACTTGAAATTCAAGCTTCCAAAGATTATTATTATTATTATTATTATTATTATTATTATTATTATCAAGAACACGAACCATACTCATCAGAAAGAAGCAATGGAAATTGCATCCAATACACACAACCGTCGTGCGCTTTAAAACATACAGACACTTGCATTAATCTTAGGCTTTTTATGCACGCTTAAGCACACACACACACACACACACACACACACACACACACACAGACACACACACATACACTGCCACATGTGCAATAGCAATCAACAAGCTTTTCTTGCTTGCTGTTTTGGGTCAGATGTTGGTGGTAGTGGGCGTGATGCCTTGCGCTGTCATTGGGAGATTGGTTTTGTGCGATGCTTTGGGCGTATCTTTGCTCCTCTCTCCATAATCATATCGGGTTTGTTAATTAATAACAGTAGATTATATATATACTATATTACATATATATATATATATATATATATATATATATATATATATATATGTATGTCCCAGTTTTCACTATACGGGTAATGAACAAGAAGTTAACAAATACACAAGAAATTAACAAATACAATATTTTATATGAGACAACAAAGACCAAAATAATGAATTCACTTGGCATAATTACAACAAGACTGAAAAATATTGTTATCTTATCTGATGGAACAGAGACACCACTGCCTATATATATATATATATATATATATATATATATATATATATATATATATATATATATATATATATATATATATATATATATATATATATATATATATATATAATATTACACGAATACCAATAGAGAGCAACTAAATGCTATTCCACCCTGCTGCCAAAGATAAAAGTAAACACGATATGAAAAGGGGGGGGGGGAGTTACAATTTCACCACCACGACCTAATCGAAAAACCTGCCACATAAAAGTGAGAAAAAAAAAAGATGAAAAAAAAAATTCCCATACCAAAGCTTGGCAGTGGAAGGAAAGGAGGAAAAAGAAAGTCACAGAGCCATGTAAACAAGCGTAGACGTTGACAGAGAAAGAGAGAGAGAGAGAGAGAGAGAGAGAGAGAGAGAGAGAGAGAGAGAGAGTGCATTCTGAGGTGTCTCTGTGTGCATTTATGCTTACTCGTCTGATGACACCAATTTGAGTGCATTCAGGCTCTCAGAATTTCAATTAATGACGTCTGACACTGGCAGCTGTTGTTCGCTGTGAAACATCCGCTACAGACAGCATGGATGCTGTTCAACTGCTGTGCAAGACTAAAATATCAGAATACATAAGATATACATATGTGAAATTTATACGACATAAGCAGAAAAGTTTCAGAAATTGTGAAAAATATTTGATAAAACAAAACAATAATTAAAACTTCAGAACAGATAAACTAGACATATCAAGCTTTCTTACCCTTTTCACAAATTAATTCTATTATATACAGTTACGAAGCTACAAGTATTTTAAATCGCACCGTGGCCTTAAAGGACACCCTGTATATTGTCTGTTCCAGAATAAGCAATTTCCCATAACTGGGAGGTGGCTTTAGGAAAAAGCCAAAGGAAGAATCAATACCACATTCCTCTCTCAACACCTAAATAAACGAATTAAAACGTGAGCTGCGTATGCAGACACTTTCCTTAACATTAAACGCGCCATTCTCCAACACAGAACGTTCCGATCACAAAAAATAACATTCATTTTCGTCCATACCCACCACATGTCCAAACCATCCCAAATACTAAGCTATTTCTTCACATCGACTGACCTACTTCCAAATTTGCCTACAAATCCACCCAGTCCTTCGTAACAAGCTTATGCTATACAAACAATTCACATTTGCATTTAATGAGAGAGAGAGAGAGAGAGAGAGAGAGAGAGAGAGAGAGAGAGAGAGAGAGGAATATCTTATGAAAGGTGTCAGCCCTACCTTTATGATAGTACACATTTTGACAGTAATTAACCTTACAAGTCTCTCTCTCTCTCTCTCTCTCTCTCTCTCTCTCTCTCTCTCTCTCCACTGCTTAGTTCAAAAGAACCTAATAAGAGGTTCAGATGCCGTCCCCATCTGTCTTTCCTCATCCCTTGAAGAGAGAGAGAGAGAGAGAGAGAGAGAGAGAGAGAGAGAGAGAGAGATTCTACCCCCCCCAAAAAAAAAAATAATTCTTCGAGGTGTTAATGAGTTTACCCCCAAGAGAGGCCAATCTCGAGTCTCATTGAACCTGAAACCAAGGACATGGAAAGGAATACAAAATTTAGGACAAAAGCCAAGCGCTGGGAGTTACGAAGTCATTCAGCGCTGAAAGGGAAATTGAGAATGAAAAGGTTTTAAAAAACAGTTTAACAGCTTGAAAACCTCAAAGCATTTTCAAGTAGAAACAATTCTCAGAAATGGGGAAGGAGATGGAAGAAAGAGATCATGTTTGAGGTACAGTAAAGGAATGAAAGGGGTAGCAACTAGGGGCCGAAGGAAGGGACCCTGCAAAGAACCTTAAGTAATGCCTACAGTGCACCGCAACAAAGAAAGTTGTTAAATAATCTTCATGCTGTCTACATTTTGATAACTAGGAAGCCTTTAATAGGTATTACTCGAGAAGGAACCGTATAAAAATTTAGGTGGAAATTATGTCAAATTTATGCATAATTTGCCGGCAATATTTAACCCGAGGAGAATACGGATGCTTTTGTTAAATACATACGAAAGCCGTCAACAGCTATTTCGTAAATGCGGACTGACTCAAGCCTTAACCGAGACATCTTCTAAGCAACCGAAAACATTTTCGCGTCTGTTTTTAAGAACAAAATTGGTTAAGCATGGAAATAAAACACCGAACATACATAGAACTTCTCAGTTCCAGAGGTCCTTCATTCCTCACACCGTTCGACTGTGGAACAGCCTCCCTGAGGATGTCGTGCAGTTGGAACTTCTTCAGAAGTTCAAGCAAAGATGCAATGCATTGCTTTGCTACCTTAATGCTATTCCCCTTGTATTCGAATACATTTTTATATATTTATCTATCTATTGATTTATTTCTTTTTTAATAAGCGAGATCTCTTCTTCCTGTATTTCCTTTCACTTACCTCTTCCTAATGAACACCACAATATTCTTTTGAAGCTTGATTTTTCAAGTCAATGTTTGCGGTGGGCTTGTTCATATGAATAAGTTCATCTTCTGAATAATAATAATAATAATAATAATAATAATAATAATAATAATAATAATAATAATAATAATAATAACAATAATAATAATAATAATAATCCTTCGCTACTGTCGAGCTAAAAGGAGAAATTCTGCAAAGGAAAACGAAAGCTCGAATCGACCTCCGGAGACTGATTTCGTGTCAAAGGTCATGCGTGCCAAGGAGGCACGCACGCGCGCTCACCTCGCGGGAGAAGTCTTTGACCCTCCTGCCGAACTAACACATCCCAATTGCCCATTAAGGCAACAAAATGGAAGTGGGTAATGGGGAAGGGGGGTGTGGGTAGGGGGTAATAGGTGGATAAGGTGTTGGGGGAAGGCGAGAGGTAAAAACGTCCCGGTCAAAAGAGCACAAAATTCTGCGTGCGTATCGATGACCTTGAGAGAGAGAGAGAGAGAGAGAGAGAGAGAGAGAGAGAGAGAGAGAGAGAGTGGGGAGGAATCAGGTAAGAACAAAGAGGGGAGAGATGTACGTGTGAGGAGGAGGAGGAGGAGGAGGAGGAGGAGGAGGAGGAGGAGGAGGAGGAGGAGGAGGAGGAGGAGGAGGAATGGCCAAATTATTCGACACATTCCTCAACTCATTACAGCCAACTCGAGTGAGCTCTCCCCCCCACTCCTCCTCCTCCTCCCAAATGTGAATCACCCTGATGCTGACTCCACCCCCATCTGCATCCTTCCCCGCCCTTTCACAATCTAGCGAAGCGCCCACCCACCCACCCTCCCACCCACGGCACAGGCAAACCCGTTACCCACCCTCAAACATCGGCTGGAGCAACAAGTGTCTCTCTCTCTCTCTCTCTCTCTCTCTCTCTCTCTCTCTTCTTCTTCTTCTTCTTCTTCTTCTTCTTCTTCTTCTTCTTCTTTTCTTCTTCTTCTTCTTCCTTCCCTTCCCCCGACCCGGATCAGACGAGTGGCATTACTTGAAAAGGAGGAACGGTTGATATTTTTGTGTAGAAATGTTTTTAACAAACTACGGTTAAAGACTTTAACACATTGAGGTCCGAGTTACGAACAGAAGTTACAGACTCCTGGAATACTGATTTTAACATCAAGAATCTTTGCCAAACTATGGCTGAGATTAAAGAAAATGAAGCCAATTATTATTATTATTATTATTATTATTATTATTATTATTATTATTATTATTAATAACTGGCAAAGTTCTCACCATATAACAGTAATTTCCACCATGGTTGTTTACTGATTACAGGCTCCAGCCCCCCGGGGGGGGGTGCACACAATTCAAGGATCCATGATGAGCCAGGGCCCATGAAACTTTCAGCCACAGCCCGGTGGTGACCTGTCCTACAGCGTTGCTAGACGCACGATCGTGGCTAACATTAACCTCAAATAAAATAAAAACTACTGAGGTACAGAGCTGAAATTTGGTATGCTTGATGACTGGAGGGTGGATGATCAACATACCAATTTGCAGTCCTCTAGCCTCAATAGTTTTCAAGATCTGAGGACGGACAGAAAAAGTACGGACGGGCATGCACATGAAAGGAAAAAAAAAAGGCACTGACCTTGAAAGGTACTGACTGGCCCCTTTGCGAATAATCTGATATAGAGCCACTTCACGATGACCTTCAACTTTCAGAATAAGATACTACGGCAGTTTGCTTTAAATGGTTGGACAGGAGGACTAAAATTACCGAATCACTGGGGATATAATGCGGGTTACGAATTCTCCACCAGCTGCCACTCTGTGTAACGTTTAGCGCTCTCTCTCTCTCTCTCTCTCTCTCTCTCTCTCTCTCTCTCTCTCTCTCTCTCTCTCTCTCTCTCTCTGTATGTGTATATATATTTGTATGTGTACTTATATATGTACATTTTTATATAATATATAATATATAATATATATATATATATATATATATATATATATATATATATATTACACACACACATATATTCGTTAATAGCAACTGCTTTAGCACAAGGGAAGCCTGCGTATTTTTAACCAGAAATGGACGAACGAGAATCGGAAAAAACTCCGTCGGTATTAAGATACCTGCAAGAAACTTATTGATGCTTACCTAAGCGATTGCTTTTAACGAAAACTGCATAAGAGAAAAACTATGCCCTAAAAGCACATATATATATATATATATATATATATATATATATATATATATATATATATATATATATATATATATATATATAGATATATATATATATATATATATCCTCCATGTATGGAAATACGTAGTTTAAGGTGCTAATTTACACTAATAATTTCTGAAAGAAATCTCTGAAGGTGGAATATATAAGACAGGAGGGCGAGGAATGTGCCATTGGTGAGAGCAGGATGAAACGCGAGTTTGTGTTTGTGTGTATGTATGTGTGTGTGTTTACGCGTGCGTAAGTGGGGTTTTTTTTTTATGAAAGAGCGCGCACGTGTTCCGAGTTTTTTTTTTAAACTGCTTCCAAAATTTGGAATTCAGAGCACACACTGATTACTGAGTACTACTATAAACTGAGTAAGATATATATGTACAGTTTCCAATAAAAAAAAAACTTAGCATACTGAGTAATACTATGAACCGAATAAAATATATCTAACTACCAATAAAAAAACACCTTAGCATATAGAGAGGCTGAATAAGATATATATAAAAATTACCAACAAAAAAAACCTAAGCAATCATATATATCGGCGTC
>NC_089779.1:18344832-18349832 GCF_040412425.1 Macrobrachium rosenbergii
AAAAGCGAAGACTTTCGAACACCTAAACGGTGTAACTCATCAGTGTTTACAAAGAAATATAGTTTACTATATAACTGTGGATTTTTATTACACAAAAACATTAAGCTGAATAAACATTAAGTTTAATAAACAAACATTAACTTTAATACCAAAACAAGTAAAAGGTAAAAATCAAGGTGACTGAGAAAAGAGTTGAACGACGCACGCTTCGATAATTCTTTGAAGAAAAAAAAAAAAATAAAATTCAGACACGATAAACAGGACCATCACATAAACTCGCACCCGTCCAAATTCATCTATATGCCCTAGGAGGGGAGGGGGGGGGGACCCTGATCAATCTTTTTGCACACTCCTGCACAGCCTCAAAAAATAATCATCCACAGAGTCACATTAAATCTTTTCAAGCTCTCAGGATGAAGGAGGAGAAGCGCAAATAGGATGAAGGAGACAGATAGACAGACAGACAGACGGATGGACGTCAACACCATATGACCAATCATGTGGGAGGGAGTAAGTTAAAGCAGGAGAGAGAGAGAGAGAGAGAGAGAGAGAGAGAGAGAGAGAGAGAGAGAGAGAGAATTTATAGATTAATTTCTTAGCAATTCACAACATAAGAGAGAGAGAGAGAGAGAGAGAGAGAGAGAGAATTTATAAAATAGATTAATTTTTTAGCAATACACAACAGAAATACTCAGACCCAGACCCACAGAGAGAGAGAGAGAGAGAGAGAGAGAGAGAGAGAGAGAGAATTTATAAAAATAATAGATTAATTTTTTAGCAATACACAACAGAAATACTCAGACCCAGACCCACAGAGAGAGAGAGAGAGAGAGAGAGAGAGAGAGAGAGAGAGAGAGAGAGAGAGAGAGAAAATCGACAAATTTAAAAACAAAGTTAGTGAACCCATTTGCAACGGGAGCGGGTCACTATCCCCTTTCCAATCTCCAGCCATCGCAGTACACGTACACACGTACACACGGACACCCCACCGCCGTGCATTCACGGCTGTGATTTACACGACTGCATTGTAAAAGTCTAAAAGCTTTATATGCCCGTTTTACGACCGGGCATACATCATGGCTGACAATTGCAATCGCGCTGATGGGGTTTGAATATACACACAAGGCCGAAGCGGCTGCTCGAATCGCATCAGGGGGTTGAAAAGGCTATTAAATTATGTATGTCAAACTTATTATTATTATTATATTATTATTATTATTATTATTATTATTCAGATGGTGAACCCTATTCATACGGAACAAACCCACCACTGACTTGAAAATCAACCTTCCAAAAATTATTATTATTATTATTATTATTATTATTATTATTATTCAGAAGTAAAAGAAGGTAATAGAATATAGAGAAAGAGGAAGAGATCAGTTAGCAGAAAAGAAAAAATAAATTAACAATTGAATAAACAGATAAAAATATAAGTAAATTATACAATACAAGGAGAATTGTTTTAGGGTAAAGCGGTGGACTGTGTTGCATAGCGGTGCCAGACGCACGATCTTCGCTAATTTTAACCTTAAATAAATCTACTGAGGCTAGAGGGCTGCAATTTGGTATGTTTTATGATTGGAGGGTGAATGATCAACATACCAATTTGCAGCCCTCTAGCCTCGGTAGTCTTTAAGAGCTGAGGGTGGACAGACAAATAGCCATCTCAACAGTTTTCTTTTACAGG
The DNA here is from genome assembly GCF_040412425.1 of Macrobrachium rosenbergii. Classification (NCBI taxonomy): domain Eukaryota; kingdom Metazoa; phylum Arthropoda; class Malacostraca; order Decapoda; family Palaemonidae; genus Macrobrachium; species Macrobrachium rosenbergii. The sequence continues at coordinate 18,346,523 of NC_089779.1, forward strand.
AAACTAATTAAGATCTGATAGCGGCCATAAAGTGCGGACGGACAGACAAATAGCCATCTCAATAGTTTTCTTTTACAGGAAACTAATTAAGATCTGATGGCGGCCATAAAGTGCGGACGGACAGACAAATAGTCATCTCAATAGTTTTCTTTTACAGAAAACTACTTAAGATCTGACGACGGACGGACAGACAAATAGCCATCTCAATAGCTTTCTTTAACAGAAAACTAAAAAAGAGAAAAAAAAAAAGGTACAAAAGCAGAAGCAGAAGACGGAAGGCTAATTCCACTGACAATGCAACTGAACAAAACACCTGCACTCACTTTAAACCTATTAATAACGGGGCTTCGCTGCCCGACTGACTGCCAGCCAATGACTGCGCAACAGCCGTCTGCATTGGCACGAATCAACTTCTACGCAAAAGAGAAGTCGATCAATCATTTGTGGACGTGCGGGATTATGTTCGAGAATGCTATCAACAGCTGATTGATCAGGATGAGAGAATCTACAGCACTTATACTGAGGGATATTTTTATATCCACAAACAGGGGAGAACATGATGAATATCTACTTGTTTGCTTGAATATCAAAACCGTGTATATTTATACACACAAAATATATATATATATATATATATATATATATATATATATATATATATATATATATATATATATATATATATATATATATGTGTAAATGTGTGTACATATATATATATATATATATATATATATATATATATATATATATATATATATATATATATATATATGTGTGTGTGTGTGTGTGTGTGTGTGCATATATATATACATATATATAATATATATGTACATATACAAGGCTATATATATATATATATATATATATATATATATATATATATATATATATATATATATATATATATATATATATATATATATATATATATATCTGTCCATATTTCATCAGTGAACAGTGACACACAAGGAAGTGCTCTAAACCTATGGTTGCAACGTTCAAATAGTGTTTTATGGGCATTTTTATCTTCACATTATACTGTTGTATTAGAGTAAAAGACATTCATCTGTGTAAATATATAAATATATATATATATATAAATATATATATATATAAATATATATATATATATATATATATATATATATATATAATTATACATATACACATATACAAGCGTGTGTATTTGTGTGAAGAAAAACAGCCGAGCAATTGATTTGCACAAAACCGTTGGACATTTGACGTACAACCAATCTAGTATAAAGCTTTCCACATTCCAACCGTCCCCCACCCCCAACAAAAAATACTTCAAATAAATTGACGAATCAGACAAAAAGTAATTACGCCTGATGGTAAAACCTGGAATTCCTTCTATTAACTGTCGGTCATCCTCCAAACTCTTCACACAGCTGTAATTGATTGGCGAGACCGACCTAATGGTCAGGAGATGACTTTGGAAAGGAAAATCTCTAGAAATAATAATAATAATAATAATAATAATAATAATAATAATAATAATAATAATAATAATAATAATAATAATAATAATAATCTTTTATTTCAGCTCAGGGTCATATGTATAGAATATACAAATACAATCCACACAATCTATATACATAACATGATAAAAATAACAATCGGCAGTATCCCCACAGTTGCTGAAGAAGTAGAACATAGAGAATTCATAATAATGGTAAAGACTGTCATTACATGGAGAATAATAGTAAAACAAATATTAAAAATTATAACAATTAAAAATACAGATTGCAAACGATTAATTTCCAGCTAGGGACCTTAGTTGGTTACAGAAGCCAGGTCCTTTATCTATTTGCGGGACAATTTAACTCTTCTGGTGACCCCTTTTGTATTTAGTGTTATATGTCATTTTCCACGAAGGAGCCATTGGGTTTGTGGGTGTGTGGAAGGGTGTGTGGGTGTGGGCGTAGGTGTGGGTGAATTGAATTGAGTAAAGAATTTAGGCAAAAGGCCAAGCACTGGGACCTATGAGGTCACTCAGCGCTGAAACGGAAATTGACAGTAAAAGGTTTGAAAGGCGTAACAGGAGGAAAATCTCGCAGTTGCACTATGAATCAATTGTTAGGAGAGGGTGGAAAGTAAGATGGAAGAGAATATGAAAGGAGGTACAGTAAAAGGAACGAAAAGGGTTGCAGCTAGAGGCCGAAGGCACGCTGCAAGGAACCTCAAGTAATGCCTACAGTGCACCGCATGAGGAGTTATGGGTGAAGTGGGGTTGGTTGTAACAGATAATAACTTTACTCAAAACTGTTTTCTCGGTGGCATCCTTGCCTACCTAGCAAAAGGATCCAGGCGGGAATCCTAAGGAATCCTATGCGAGGACGGGCGAATGACCTCGCTTCCTCACCTATCCACTGTGCCCCTGTTGACCTAAGCAACGAATTATGCATCTGGATGTTGTCGCTTTGGTGGATCGCCAATACCAGGGTGATGAATGACTCGTCTAACCAAATCAGACAGGAAACCGATCCAAAGGTTCATACCTTTAGATTCATCTTAATGTAAAGTACAATTTTATATATATATATATATATATATATATATATATATATATATATATATATATATATATGTGTGTGTGTGTGTGTGTGTGTGTGTGTGTGTGCAAATATATTGTACATATATACACAAACACACACACACATATATACATATACATATATACAAAAAACCGATCACGATTTTCCAATTAAGCTTTAGTTCAAGGCCTGCACTGAATAATCTAAATCCCGCCAAGGCGCCTCTTTATCGACGAAAGCCGAAGGTTATTTTAGCTCAACGTATCTGAGGAAATCCAGTGGATTATTTTAGGCCTCAATTATCCCCAAACGAAAGCAGCAAGCGCTCAATCACCAATGAAGGAAATATCAGGATGTTATTATTGCACAAGGACAGCTTATATGGAGAGGAATCTCTTCATAAGTTGAAAAAAAAAAGCTAGTTTCGTAAAAACCGATGAGATAACATTTATCACAGCACATACTGAAACTTATTATTATTATTTTATTATTATTATTATTATTATTATTATTATTATTATTATTATTATTATTATTATTATTATTCAGAAAGTGAACCCTATTCATATGGAACAAGCCCACCATAGAGGCCACTGACTTGAAATTCAAGCTTTCAAGAATGTGGTGTTCACTAGGGAAGAATTATTATTATTATTATTATTATTATTATTATTATTATTATTATTATTATTATTATTATTATTATTCAGAAGGTGAACCCTATTTATAAGAAACAAGCCCACCAACGGGGC
>NC_089779.1:18354832-18369832 GCF_040412425.1 Macrobrachium rosenbergii
GATACAGAGAGAGAGAGAGAGAGAGAGAGAGAGAGAGAGAGAGAGAGAGAGAGAGAGAGAGAGAGAGAGAGAGAGACCTGTCCCCTTCCAACAATGTTTCCCAAGGAACAGCAGGATATATATATATATATATATATATATATATATATATATATATATATATATATATATATATATATATATATATATATATATATATATATATATATATATATATATATATATATATATATATATATATATATAGAGAGAGAGAGAGAGAGAGAGAGAGAGAGAGAGAGAGAGAGAGAGAGAGTTGTCCCATTCCAACAAACTATTTCCCAAGGAACAGCAGGGTACAGAGAGACAGAGAGAGAGACCTGTCCCCTTCCAACAATGTTTCCCAAGGAACAGCAAGATACAGAGAGAGAGAGAAACTGTCCCTTTCCAACAAACTGTTTCCCAAGGAACAACAGGATACAGAGAGAGAGAGAGAGAGAGAGAGAGAGAGAGAGAGAGAGAGAGAGAGAGAGAGAGAGAGAGAGACCTGTCCCTTCCAACAAACTGTTTCCCAAGGAAACACAGGATACAGGATAGAGAGAGAGAGAGAGAGAGAGAGAGAGAGAGAGAGAGAGAGAGAGAGAGAGAGAGACCTGTCCCCTTCCAACAAACTGTTTCCCAAGGAACAACAGGATACAGAGAGAGAGAGAGAGAGAGAGAGAGAGAGAGAGAGAGAGAGAGAGAGAGAGAGAGAGAACAAACACAAATTCAAACCGGACCAAGAAAACAACAAGGCGAACGACAGACATTAAAAAGCAGTCTCCTCCAACCGAAGAAGGCCATACATGAGACGCCCACCCACCATCGCTGTGATCCAGTCCGGGGTGTAAAACGTTTGCAAATTCATTAATCACGGCGCTTAATGAGCCGAGGATAAGGATCGCCGCATCCCCAACTCGTAGAAAGAAAAAACAGAAAAAGAAAAATCTCTTCAAAGGCTGTCGTGCAGAGTTGGAACTTCAGGAGTGCAAGCGAAGATGCAATGCATTACTACCATAATACTGTTCTTCTTGCATTATGTTTTTATCTATTTATCAATTTATTTTTTTTCTTTTTTAATAAGCGGGGTCTCTTCTTTCTGTATTTCTCTTTACCTCCTCTTACTTCTTCCTAATGAATACCATATTTTTTTGGAAGTTTGAATTTCAAGTCAGTGACCCCTGTGGTGGGCTTGTTTCATATGAATAGTGTTCATTTTCTGAATAATAATAATAATAATAATAATAATAATAATAATAATAATAATAATAATAATAATCTTTGGAAGTTTGAATTCCAAGCCAATGGCACCTGTAGCGGGCTTGTTCCATACGAATTGGGTTCATCTTCTGAATAATAACAATAATAATAATAATAATAATAATAATAATAATAATAATAAAATCTTTGGAAGACAGAATTTCAAGTCAATGGCACCCGTGGTGGGCTTGTCCATACGAATATGGTTCATCTTCTGAGGAATAATAATAATAATAATAATAATAATAATAATAATAATAATAATAATAATAATAATAATAATAATAATGCGCCTTGACACGACTGAAAGCGGTTTCTAATACCTGTCACCCGTAGGGTGCGGCGCAGACTGACATAATTAGCGTCGTTGAGCAATGTAAAAGTGCTTGACATTCTATTTCTTCCTGTTGCAAAGACACGGGGAACTGCGCATCCACAACAGAATTGAAATGCAAAGTGCAAATTCAATTACTAATCTAACAGCGTTTAAATGTTCCTATTTCAAACACGAGTAAAATTAATTTCTTTATGACGCTCGTCTGAAGTGTACGAAAAACGTTAATATCTTGATCACGCTTGTCTGAAGTGTAAGAAAATAGTTAATATCTTGATCACGCTCGTCTGAAGTGTACGAAAAAAGTTATCTTGATCACGCTTGTTTGAAGTGTAAGAAAAAATTTAATATCTTGATCACGCTCGTCTGAAGTGTACGAAAAAAGTTATTATCTTGATCACGCTTGTCTGAAGTGTAAGAAAAGAAAATAATATCTTGATCACGCTCGTCGGACTTGGCAGCAAATGGTAGTTCAGATAATTATTAGTTCGATATAAAATGTGCGCATACACGTGCGATTTGAGCGCGCGCGCGCGCGCGCACGTGACATTACCACAGAAGCGTGCGTTGGACACAGACGATAAAATGAAATAAATAAACGCTACTTAAACGTGGGTTTATTGAACCTGTGAGATATCTCCAAAAACCTCTTAAGAGATTCACTTATTATAATAATAATAATAATAATAATAATTCAAACTCAAACAATGATAAACATTCTACATAAAACGAGAAAAGAGCAACAGGCTACACTCTGACTCCACTTCTCATAAGTTCTTGTACGAAAGTTGTGCGTTTTGCAAATGAGCCATTCTCTTGCAGCAATGAAGGAGACACGTGTGGCGCTGTGGAGAGCAATAAAATAAGACCGCTTTGACAGCGTTCGTATCACCATTACTAGTTGTCATGGGTGCTGTTCTCAGCGTTGTGAATTTTCACGGGGTTTTTCACATGCAAAAGTATCACAGCTTAGGGGCAGTCATCCACATTATCATAAATTATGCGAATGTACTTATTGGCAACGTCATTTTCACATTACAGATAATTAAAATAAGTGTCGAATGTTCTGATGATAAACTTCGAAAGGAATACAACTGGTAAAAAATCCGCCAAAGTTACTTGGGCGCAATCGAGTTTTCTGTACAGCCGCTACAGCGTATAATCAAGGCCCCCGAAAATAGATCCATCTCTCGGTGGTCTCTGTATAATGCTGTATGAGCCACGGCCCAAGAAACTTTAACCACTGCCCGGTGGTGGCATGTCCTTTATCGTTGCCAGAAGCACGATTATGGCTAACTTTAACCTTAAATAAAATAAAAAACTACTGAGGCTAGAGGGTTGCAAATTGGTATCTTTGATGATTGGAGGGTGGGTGATCAACATACCAATTTGCAGCCCTCTAGCCTCAGCAATTTTTAAGATCTGAGGGCGGACAGAATAAAGTGCGGACGGACAGACAAAGCCGGCACAATAGTTTTCTTTTACAGAAAACTAAAACAATAAATCAGGACAGTTCATTTATTCATTATGAATACAACAATAAAGGGATATCATGGTTTAAAAAATTTTTCCGACAAATCAATATAGCAAGAAAGTTTTTGGGTACGGAATACACAAACAAGACGGTCCTCTCTCTCTCTCTCTCTCTCTCTCTCTCTCTCTCTCTCTCTCTCTCTCTCTCTCTCTCTCTCTCTCCCCTGCCTGCCAAACCTATTTATGTTCAGAGGACCTAAATCACATTCTCCTCACACCTGATGCCACCCACGACAAACTTCAACACGACGCACATCAGAGAGAGAGAAAGAGAGAGAGAGAGAGAGAGAGAGAGAGAGAGAGAGAGAGAGAGAGAGAGAGAGAGAGTATTCCTTCCGGGAGTATTGATTGTGGTCAAGGAGGTTGCAAAAATATTCAAGAGGTCATTTAGATCATATTTTACTCCGTGACAAAAACCAAAAGATACATCACTGCCAATAATGAAATAATTTTCCACTAGAGACAATAAAGATTAATTATTTTTTATCATTTTATCTACATAAATATAAAACAACAAATAAACAAGAACAACCTACAACTACGCTTGTTGTTACAACACCCCTCCAACCTTTATCACAGTCACCTTTTAAACTTTTATCACACTGACATCGATAAACCCGTTTATAACAACAGAAAACAAGTAAAAAATGCGCCGAAGTTTCTTTGGCGCAATCGAGTTTTCTGTACAGCCGCTACAACGTATAATCAAGGCCACCGAAAACAGATCTATCTTTTGGTGGTCTCGGTTTCATGCTGTATGAGTCGCGGCCCATGAAACTTTAACCACGGCTCGGTGGTGGCCTATCCTATATCGTTGCCAGAAGCACGATTATGGCTAATTTTAATCGTTGCCAGAAACACGATTACGGCTAACTTTAACCTTACATAAAATAAACACTACTGAGGCTAGAGGGCTGCAATTTGGTATTTGATGACTGGAGGGAGGATGCTTAACATACCAATTTGCAGGCCTCTAACCTCAGTAGTTTTTAAGATTTGAGGGCGGATATAAAAAGTGCGGACAGAATAAAGTGCGGGCAGAAAAAATGCGGACAGAATAAAGTGCGGACAAAAAAAGTGCGGACAGAATAAAGTGCGGACAGGAATAAAGTGCCGACATAAAAAAGTGCGGACAGAAGAAATTGCGGACGGATAGTCAAGGCCGGCACGATAGTTTTCTTTTCAGAAAACTAAAAAGTGTGTCAATGCAAACCAATCAAGGACTATCCTAAAGGGATGCTAAATGAAACACCGCAACAACAAACAACAACAACACAAAAACAACAGCAACAACAACACGAAAGAACAGCAGAAGCAGCAGCAACAGCAACAACAACACGAAAGAACAGCAGAAGCAGCAGCAGCAGTAGCAACAACACTTTCCACGGAATTGGGCGTGAAATCACTTCCTAAACCTCCGAAAGATTAAGTCACTTTCCACTTCTAAGTAAATGTCGGCTTCTATAAGAGCGTTCTAGCGCCGTCCCAGGACAGACACTGCATTCAGAAGATTCTGTTCTTAGAAGACAAGAGCCAACTTGACTTCCATCGTTATACTGTAAACTAACGGCATTTATATATTTTTGTTATTTTGTTATTTTTGGTATTTTTACTTTTTACTGTTACTGTGATTAATATCATTGTACAGTTTTGCAATTTTTAATATTCGTATTTAGCCTTCTGGACCTGACTTCTGTAACCACCTAAGGTTCCCAGATGTAAATTAATCGTCTGCAATCTGTATTTTTTTATTATATTTTTTTTTTATTATTCTCCATATAATTACTGTCGTTACCGTTATTATGAATTCTGTTTTTTTCTACTTCTTCAGCAACTGTGTGGATACTGCCGATAATTGTTTTTATCATGTTACCTTATGTATCTAGATTGTGTGTATTGTATTTGTATACTCCATGTATATGGCCCTGAGCCGAAATAAAGATTATTATTATTATATTCATAACTGCATACATCATTGCTGAGAAAAAAAAAAAACACTTTTTTGGGGGTACGTATTTTATACATGAACGAGACGTTGACATATTGTTTTATGGTTACTAAAACTGGCGTCACAATATCTAGGTTACTGACGCCGTAACAAAATCAAATAGGAAAATTTAAAAATAAAAAAGTTTAAAAGTGTTTCGTATTTATATATAATCAAATCTGTAAATATATACATACTATATATACATACACGCATATTGCATAGGTATATGATTTAAAATTCATTGAGGAGGCCCGCCTCCCCAACAAAGATATGTTAGTCTATAATACAATCCTCCCCGAGAATTGTAGACAGGATGAAATGTCGTCCTCTGTCACGTCCCAAAGAGAGGAACCTATGTCTTGGGACATTCGACCAGCAAATGTCTCACAGTCAAGAACAGAATAGAATATAATAGGCCAAACGCTAAGCGCTGGGACCTATGAGGTCGTTCAGTGCTAAAAAAGGAAATTGACAGTAAAAGTTTTGAAAGGTGTAACATGGGGAAAACCTCGCAGTTGCACTATCAATTAATTGTTAGAAGAGGGTGGAAAAGTCAGATGGAAGAGAGAAAATGAATGGAGGTACAGTAAAAGGAACGAAAGGGGTTGCAGCTAGGGGCTGAAGGCACGCTGCAAAGAACCTTAAGTAATGCCTACAGTGCACCGCATGAGGTGCACTGACGGCACTACTCCCCTACGGGGACTAACATGTGGAGAGCCACTTTACAAAAGGTATTCCCTCCACCTCAAAACACTTGTTCAACATCAGTTCCAGAGGTCCTTTATTCCTCACACCACTGGACTGTGGAACAGTCTCCATGGGTATTTTGAGCAATTAGAACCTCAAACGTTTAAGCGAAGATGCAATGCATTACTACCCTAAAACAATTCACCTTGTATTGTACTAAATTATTTTTATTCTTATCCATTTAGTTGGTAATTTACCTTATTTTTTCTTTTCTAATAATTGATTTCCTTTCCATGTTTCCTATGTTTCCTGTTATCTACGGTTACTTTTTTTTTTATTCAAATGAACAACATATTATTTGGAAGCTTGAATTTCAAGTCTGTGAGCCCTATAGGCTTGTTCTATATGAATCAGGGGCTATCTTCTGAATAATAATAATAATAATAATAATAATAATAATAATAATAATAATAATAATAATAATAATAATAATAATAATAATAATAATCTTTTAAAGCTTGAATTTCAAGTCAATGGGCTCTGTAGGCTTGTTCTATAGGAATAAGGGTACATCATCTAAATAATAATAATAATAATAATAATAATAATAATAATAATAATAATAATAATAATAATCAAACATGAGCAGAGGGCAGGCAGATTGTGTGTGAGTGCATGTGATTGAGAGAGAGAGAGAGAGAGAGAGAGAGAGAGAGAGAGAGAGAGAGAGAGCTTAATCACACGATCCTATTTCAGCAGCCTTCCTCAAAACACTACGAGTTTTTTTTTTTTTTTGTTTAAGTAAAAAACACCCTCATTTACACACCTTGGGATAGTGACTTCATTTCCCCACTTACACCAGTGACTTCAAAACCTCTCGTTCTCAGGACCGGCAAATGTTTGTTCTCTACAAACGCCAACGCGTACTTTGGGGAAATAATGAGTACAGAATACCGAACACTGGTAGTATCTTTAAAAGAGGTCGGACATCGTGCTAGTGGGTGTGAATTTCTGCTCGTTCACGTAAGGATTTGCAATAAGACATGGCGACAGCTTGCATCAAATAGAGTATTTGGCAATAACGTGTGTGTGTGTGTGTGTGTGTGTGTCGTTTGCTTGAGAATGCCTTAGTGTACAGAATAAAGATTCTGTATTTTATTGTGTTGTCCCTTTCACACTTATATTATTTATAATCTATATCACGTTGCAATACAATAGCTGAAATTCAAGCCAAGAGCTGAGACCTACGAGGTCATTCAGCATTGATAGGAAAAGTGAGAGTAAAAAGGTTCGAAAGATATAACAAGAGGAAAGCCTCGCAACTGCACTATGAAACTACTGTTAGAGAGGGTGGATAGCACGATGGAAGAAAAGGAATATGACTGGTGGAGGTACAGTAAAATGGAATGAAAGGGGTTGCAGCTCGAGGCCGAAGCAGCTTAAGCAATGACTAAAGTGCACCGCGTGAGGTGCACTGAAGACACTGCCCCCTAAAAGGATTACCACTAATATATATAAAATAAAAATGACGTAAGCCCTACGTGAAAAACAAAATATCACGAGGTCATTCTACAATCCTTGAATAAAGAGGGAAAATGGTGAAAAAGAGAAATTTAATTACCATAACAAACAATAATGAAAACAAAATTACCAACAATTTCATAGTTGCAACAGAATCCACTTAAGGCTTCTCAAGACATTGAACTTATTAAAAAGATCATAACACAAACAATTACGATTTGAAAAGTTAAGCGAAAATCTAATGTATGTCATTTGTTCAAGATCATAATTAATTTCAGGAAGGCTTTGAAGAAAGATGGGTTCTTCCTTAACCCCACCTGAACCTACTTAAACCCCACAATAACTCAACCTCATTTGGGTTAACGGGGGGGTGGAGGCCAATGCAATTTGCAATTCTTTGCTGGATGCAACTGCTTCATCAACACCACAGTAACAACTCTTCCATTCAGTTAATGATTTTCTCTCTCTCTCTCTCTCTCTCTCTCTCTCTCTCTCTCTCTCTCTCTCTCTCTCTCTCTCTCTCATACAAGTCCTTACTAGTCTGACTAAAAGTAACTTAGTCACTCAGTCTATTCAGTAAATAATATTCTCTCTCTCTCTCTCCCTCCATGCAAGTTCTTGCCAGTCTGACTAAAAGTAACTTAGTCACTCAGTCCATTCAGTAAATAATATTCTCTCTCTCTCTCTCTCTCTCTCTCTCTCTCTCTCTCTCTCTCTCTCTCTCTCTCTCTCATACAAGTCCTTACTAGTCTGACTAAAAGTAACTTAGTCACTCAGTCTATTCAGTAAATAATATTCTCTCTCTCTCTCTCTCTCTCTCTCTCTCTCTCTCTCTCTCTCTCTCCGTGCAAGTTCTTGCCAGTCTGACTAAATGTAACTTAGTCACTCAGTCTATTCAGTAAATAATATTCTCTCTCTCTCTCTCTCTCTCTCTCTCTCTCTCTCTCTCTCTCTCTCTCTCTCTCTCTCTCTGCATGCAAGTTCTTGCCAGTCTGACTAGGAGTAACTTAACCACTTTCTCTTCCTCCCAATGAAATGTACCTTGAAATTCGTGCCTGTTATCGCCAGCAATTTCACCGAGTCACCTCTCACCTGAAAATAAAAGAAAAAGTAACACATTAGTCAAGACTTAGATACGTATAAACGTGTGGATTAATTCATGCAGCTATTCATTATGCATATAAAGCTTTTGAATGCTTGCATGCCTGTCACTGACAGGAAGTTCAGTTCATCTTTGCACAATTCATATAATGTGGTGTAAGTATGTGCTTGTACGGGATGTGTATATATATATAATTTATACATAAATATACATATATATATATATATATATATAGAGAGAGAGAGAGAGAGAGAGAGAGAGAGAGAGAGAGAGAGAGAGAGAGAGAGAGAGAGAGAGAGAGAGAGAGAGAGAGATCAACATATATTCATATATATAATATATATATATATATATATATATATATATATATATATATATATATATATATACACACATACATATATAAATACGAGACCCTCAGCAAATAGGCTACGCTGTCGCCCGCCCACAAGAGCAAGCGATATGAAGCTGAAATAAAACCTGCCCCGAACCTTCCCATGTAATATCGCTCGAGCCTACATAGACCACAACCCTTATGTCAGGTTCCTAGTGGCATGATGATCAAAGTTAGACCCATATCGAAACTTTATTAATAATAAAGGGACACCAGCCGCGGCGCCCGCTGTGAACCGGCTGTTAAAACCTTAATGGTTTTATAGATTCGTAAACACCTGATGCCATTAAAGCTGGTGGAAATATGGCAATAAATAAATAAATATATATATATATATATATATATATATATATATATATATATATATATATATATATATATATATATATATCTTTTAAAGCTGATCAAACCTGGAAGAAACGTTTCAACTGAGAAAAACATTTTTCCTCTTCAGAGTTATTACAAACAAATATAAGCTAAAACCTTAATGGTTTTATAGATCCGTAAACACCTGATGCGATTCAGGCTGGGGAAATATTGCAATATATATATATATATATATATATATATATATATATATATATATATATATATATATATATATATATATATATATATATATATATATATATATATATATATATATATATATATAAAGCTGATCAAACCTGGAAGAAACGTTTCAACTGAGGAAAACATTTTTCCTCTTCAAAGTTATTACAAACAAATATAAGTTACAACCCAATGGCTTTATGGATTCGTAAACACACGATATGGCAATAGTTATTTTTTTAAAGTTAATAAATCCAGGAAGAAATGCTTCAGCTGAGGAGGAGGAGGAGGAGGAAGGAATAGGAATACAGAAATTAGGCCAAAGACCAAGCGCTGGGACCTATGAGGTCATTCAGCGCTGAAAGGGATATTGGCAGTAAGAAGGTTTGAAAGGTGTAACAGGAAGAAAACCTCGCAGTTGCACTATGAAGCAATTGTTAGAGAGGGTGGAAAGCCAGATGGAAGAATGAGAATATGAACGGAGGTACAGTAAAAGTAATGAAAGGGGTTATAGCAGCGAGGGGCCTATAAGACGGATAATAAATATCGCTTTCAAGATGATAAACCTCAGAATAAATGTGTCATATGAGCAAAAATATTTATCTATTCGAACACATTACAAACCTACAAATATAGCCTATGTAAGACATATCTTCGGAGTTCGTAAAAACTTTAATAAAACATTTTTCTATTCAGTTATTACAAACATACAAATATAAGACAAATTTTCAAATTTACTAAAAACTTTGATACACTATGGCAAATATTTTCTAAATCATAAGTGGTATTTGAAACTTAGGAAAATGTAATAGAAACATGGAAAATAAATGACGACAATTAATAAAAACGGAGAGAATATGACAGTATATATTTTGAATACCCGCAAAACATCATCAATATGATACGTAATATCTTTCCATTAGAAATGCTTTTAAAGATACTAAGCGTTACGATTAAACCAGAGAGAGAGAGAGAGAGAGAGAGAGAGAGAGAGAGAGAGAGAGATTTTCGCATAAAATCTTACCCCACTTGATCCCAAAATGGCTCAGAGCTCAAAACTGGTCGAACGCTTTCGCTGAATAAGAAAAAAAAAGGTCGCTACGAAAAAAAAAGTTAAAAAAAAAAAAAAACATTAAGCAACGACCCTGGGCCAAAGTATTCCAATAACGCCGACGACAAAAAAAAAAGGTGCCATCAATAGATTTAAAATTCTATTGAACGACGAATCAATTTCCGAAGCGATTTAGGACGAGAAAAGTGGATTCTCTGCAATGGATATGTCTGCGTCAACAAGAATAGAACTGAATATAGAATTTAGGCCAAAGGCCAAGCGCTGGGACATATAAGGTTATTCAGCGCTGAAACGGAAACATTGTTAGGTTGAGGAAAGTAAGATGGAAGAAGGAGAATATGAACGCAGGTACAGTAAAAGGAATGAAAGATGTTCCTCTTATTAAATAAATATTTCTGGAAAGTACAATGTGTTCCAGGTTGCTGAGATAAGCCGAAACTTTCATGCATTACTACCCTAATACAATTCTCCTTGTATTTTAATTTTAACAATTTGCTTACATTTTCTTCTATTTATTTATAAATTTGTTAAGTAGTGTTATCCAATACCTTCATTCGCCCTTTTAATAAAAAAAAAACTACGAGTTATCAAAAATACCATTACTTCCTACTCATTTCAAAAGATACCGAGTTATCTTTAAATGCACTAATTCTTTCACACACAGCTGAGTTATCTTAAATCCTTCATTTTCCTTTCATTATTATTATTATTATTATTATTATTATTATTATTAATTTAGATGATCACCCTATTCATATGGAACAAACCCACAACAGTGGTAACTGACTTTAATGTCAAGCTTCCAAAGAATATTATGGTGTTCGTTTGAAAGAAGTCACTAATTTATTATTATTATTATTATTATTATTATTATTATTATTATTATTATTATTATTATTATTATTATTATTATAAAGAAGATGAACCCTATTCATACGGAACAAGCCTACAGGGGTCACTGACTTGAAATTCAAGCTTCCAATAAATATTATTATTATTATTATTATTATTATTATTATTATTATTATTATTATTCAGAAGATGAACCTTATTCATACGGAACAAGCCCACAGGGTCACTGACTTGAAATTCAAGCTTCCAAAAAATATTATTATTATTATTATTATTATTATTATTATTATTATTATTATTATTATTATTATTATTATTATTATTATTATTATTACTCAGAAGATGAACCTTATTCATACGGAACAAGCCCACAGGGGTCACTGACTTGAAATTCAAGCTTCCAAAAAATATTATTATTATTATTATTATTATTATTATTATTATTATTATTATTATTATTATTATTATTATTACTCAGAAGATGAACCTTATTCATACGGAACAAGCCAACAAAAGGGGTCACTCACTAGAAATTCAAGCTCCAAAGAATATTATGGTGTTCATTTCAAACCGAGACGAACTTGCTTACCATAAACAAAAGAAATCAGCTTCCCATTTAATGACCCATAAATAATTCTCGTCTCTCATTCATTCATAACTCCCCTAAACGAAACGACTGGAGCCCAGCCACCACGAGAAGGGAATCAATGGAGTCACTTTGACGCACACTGCAAAAGTTTCCTCCTCTCCCCCCCAACCTTCCCCCGCCGCAAGAGGAAGTGAATGGAAGGCCGAAGGGGAAACGCGGGGATATGAGAGAGAGGAGAGAGAGAGAGAGAGAGAGAGAGAGAGAGAGAGAGAGAGAGAGAGAGAGATTAAAACAGGGAGAAATTATCTGGTATATTAAAGAAATGAAGGATAAAACATCGATAAGAGGGAGAAATAGGTTGATCAATTCCTGTGCTTAGAAGCGTGAATAAGAAAGAGAGAGAGAGAGAGAGAGAGAGAGAGAGAGAGAGAGGACGAATCTAATATACATACACATACATCCAACTTGAAGATGACAAAGAGAGAGAGAGAGAGAGAGAGAGAGAGAGAGAGGACGAATCTAATATACATACATCCAACCTGAAGATGACAAAGAGAAAGAGAGAGAGAGAGAGAGAGAGGACACATCTACTATACATACACAAACCAAACCCGAAGACGAGAGAGAGAGAGAGAGAGAGAGAGAGAGAGAGAGAGAGAGAGAGAAAGCACATCCGTATTGACCCGAGAGATGGACGCGAGAGGAATTGCCGAAGGAAACTCGGAAAACTGCTGATACAGCGACCGAGGATGGAAAGGCCTCACAAAAACCACATGAATCTAGTATTGCCTTTTAATCAAATTGTAATCTGGCACCACAACAACAATGGTCACTGACAAAGTGGCTGCTGTGACGACGCATATTATGTACGCAATTGTTTATGAGGTACAGCTCATATCCACGAATGATCTAGATGCTATGTCATACTCCAAGTTAAGGACTCTTATTCCCAAACTTTGAGTAAACCTGATTTCTCAATTATTATTATTATTATTATTATTATTATTATTATTATTATTATTATTATTATTATTCGGAAGATGAAACCTATTCATACAGAACAAACCCAAAGGGGCCACTTATTTGAAAATCAAGCTTCCGAAGAATAGTATTATTATTATTATTATTATTATTATTATTATTATTATTATTATTATTATTATTATTATTATTCAGAAAATGAATCCTAATCATATGGAATAAACCCACAGGGGGCAATGACTTGAAATTCAAGCTTCCAAGAAATATTATTATTATTATTATTATTATTATTATTATTATTATTATTATTATTATTATTATTATTACAGTATTATTATTATTATTATCATAAAAACAGATATATTGAGATATTAATACATAAATACATGAATAAAAGTATTATCGTTAGTCGATTGAAAAACAGTTGATACGCGTGTTTAGTTTTACATCATAACACATCTATATACCCACAGAGTCCACTGAACTGTATAAAGCTGAGAAAATGAAATATAGCTAATTCGTATTTATTTAATTTCGATACCACGCCGCGTACTTTGTCCCTGCTTTAAAATAAAGGATCATCAAAAAGGTCCTTTTAACTTCTTCATTCTAAACACACTGAGGTGACACCGCAGCTGAAAGTGGAAATGGAATGGAATATAAAATTTAGGCCAAGGGCCAAGCTCTGGGACCTATCAGGTCATTCAGCGCTGAATGGGAAAGAGAGTAAAGAGGTTTGAAAGGTGTAACGGGAGGAACACCTCGAAGCAGTTGCACTATGAAGCAATTGTTAGGAAACGGTGGAAAATGTGATGGAAGAAAGAGTATATGAACGGAGGTACAGCAAAAGGAATGAAAGGGGTCGCAGCTACGGGCCGAAGGGACGCTGCAAAGAACCTTGAGTAATGCCTACAGCGCACCGCGCGTGGTGCACTGATGGCCCTCTCCCCCTCAGGGGTTAGGTGCGAGTGATGCAGACGGGAAAAATTTCGCGATAAAGAACCTCGGATCCACACACTCATTGCCCAGCGGCCTGACGCGAGAACCAGTGTCAACAGCAGCGACAAATCTCTGTGGACTTGGCAGTTGGCACAGCTTCACAGAACACAGACACACACACAAACACACACATACACGAGACAGACCCACGCCAGAATGAACAATGAAGAAAAAACGCGGGGTGGGAAAGACGTACACACGACTGAAAAATAAACAAACCCCACATGGTGGGGATATTGGGGGCATACAGAAACTAATCATTCGTCTTTATCTTTGTTTTCTAATGAGTGATCTCTTCTTTCTGCAGTTCCTTTATCTTCCGTGATTTCTTTCTCATGAACAACTTATTCTTTGGAAGCTTGAATTCCTAGTCAGTGGCCCCTGAGGCCTGTTCATATGAATAGGGTCCACCTCCTGAACAATAATAATAATAATAATAATAATAATAATAATAATAATAATAATAATAATAATAATAATAATAATAATAATAATAATAATAATAATAATAATAAATTACTTTCATTTAAGCACACAGTTATATGTGCTTAGATGAAAGTAATTCACGAACATTTAAGAAAGTAATTCATAAATTTTTAAGAAATTAATTCACGATTTTGTTTAGAAAGTAATTCACGATTTTTTTTTAAATTCACGATTTAAAATTTTTTTTTTTTTTTAAGAAAGTAATTCACAATTTTTAAAGAAAGTAATTCGCGCAATTCACGAATTTTTAAGAAAATAATTCGCGAATTTTTTTTATAAAGTAATTCAAGATTTTTTTTTAAGTAATTCACGAATTTTTTATTCTTCCAGGTTTACATACACTTCAACCCTACTTTCTAACGTAGCCTCTACTGAAATCAAAATATAACAAATTTCCATTTGACTCAAACACCCATCATTTAAAGTCATGAGCTCATAACAAAACCTAATGGAATTCACGACCATACAAAATTAGGAAATTAAAATTCACCATTCATATTTTTTGTTGCTTTGAAGAATAATGATCCAATTTCAAAACTCATTTGCTAAACACAGAATTTCATTTCACAAAATGTTTGACTGACATTTTTCTTCTCTGCAGAATGAACTTTGTACGTTTTGAACGAATAA
>NC_089779.1:18372332-18439832 GCF_040412425.1 Macrobrachium rosenbergii
ATATCATATATATACATATATATAATAAATAAATATATATATATAGATAGATGGATAAATATGATAGACAGATAAAAAAGAAAGAATAGTTTAAATCTCTGAAGCCACCAAATATTAGGAAAAGCAGCTTATGGGTGGAAAACTACCTACTATTTATATATATCTGAATATTATATATATACATAACGTATACATAACTATACATATTAGCTAGATAGTTATACAGACACTGGAACGCTCTGCAATACTTAACACAAAAACTATTTGGTTTCATCTTCTCAAGCTCCTCTCCTGCTTGAAGCAAGCAACAATTCCTTCCCCCCCCCACTTTCTCTCTCTCGTCTCGCAACAAATGAAAGCTTTCCCTGTCACGTATCCGAAGAAGTTTCCTCTCTCTCTCTCTCTCTCTCCCACCAACAACAACAACACAACAACTTAATTCAATATTCAACACCTGTTGACATCGCCTGGTCTGTGCGTTGCCACCCCGGTGGATCTTTTTAACCGCCCTCGATGGAAATACAAACAGGAAATGCAAACAGTCTCCCCTTATCGGTTTCATCAATCTGTGTGTACCGCTGACACGTCGGACGCACATTTATTTCATGATTGTGGTAGAGAATAGAAGGGCTGATTGTAAATGTATTTTACGTTTGAAAGAGTTGTAATAATTAGGTTGTGTTAATTTTATGTTCAGTTGCGGTTCAGTGTTTGCAGGCAATAAAACTGTACATTCAGTTAATAAAGCTGTACTTTCAATAATTAAAACTGTACATTCAATCAATAAAACTCTACATTCAGTTAATAAAACAGTACTTTCAATCAGGAACACTGTACATTCAATCAATAAAACTCTACATTCAGTTAATAAAACAGTACTTTCAATCAGGAACACTGTACATTCAATCAATAAAACTGTAAATTCAGTTAACAAAGCTGTCATTTCAATTAAGAAAACTGTACATTCAATCAATAAAATTGTACTTTCATTCGATAAAACTGTACTTTCATACAAAAAAAACTGTAGTTTGTCCATTAAACTGTACATTCAGTCAATAAAACTATAAATTCAATCGATAAAACAGTACTTTGTCAATGGAACTGAACACTGTTAATAAAACTGTACTGTCAGTCAATAAAACTATACAAAATAAACACACACAAAAAACAAAAAAAAAATAAGTTTAAATTCATATTTTGAGTTAAATTTTCTTTTTACTCTAGATGATAGTGCGAGGGGACTGACATCTAGATCTCTTGAAGCTGAAATTCATTCTTAGCTTACGATTGAGAGCGTATATTGAAGTCCAAGTAAAAAGTTTAGAAAATATAAAAGACGCATGCACGACAATCGAGCATACTCTAAAAGACAGACCTCAAGAACAATGAAACCTATCACGTACAAATAAACAAAATTCAATAAAAAAAGAAACAAAAGCATGACGCAATCGCCCCCTCCCCCCAAAAAAAATAAGTAAAAAATGCGCCGAAGTTTCTTCGGGGTAATGGAGTTTTCTGTAAGGCCGCTACAACGTATAATCAAGGCCACCGAAAATAGATCTATCTTTCGGTAGTCTCGGTAGAATGTTGTATGAGCCGCGGTCCATTAAACCTTAACCTCTGCCCGGTGGTGGTCTATCCTTCCAAGAAGCACGACTATGGCTAACTTTAACCTTAAATAGAATAAAAACTACTGAGGCCAGGGGGCTGCAGTTTGGTATGTTTGATGATTGGAGGCTGGATGATCAACATACCAATCTGCAGCCCTCTAGCCTCAGTAGTTTCTAAGGTCCGAGGGCGGACAGAAAAAGTGCAGACAGAGTAAAGTTCGGACGGACAGACAAAGCCGGCACAATAGTTTTCGTTTACAGAAAACTAAAAAGTGACACCTAAACCACAAAACCTTGAGCAAAAAAAAAAAAAAAAAAAAAAATCTAACACTGACACTCCTTATAAAAAATGGCATCAAAAAGCATGAAGAGTTCTAATTTTTTTCCCCGAAAGTCCCCAGCATTCCTTTTCCCTTTTGCCTCGATATGAAATCGTCCCAAAAAGAAAAGTGACACCCAAACGACAAAAACTGCAGTATGAAAAAAATATCAAATTGAAATTGAACGCCCTGATAAAAAAACGCATTAATTATTAAAAAGAATAAGTTTTTAAACAAAATTTTTTTAATGCAAGAAGAAACAAAAACATGACGAAATCATTACCCGGCCCAAAAAAAAGTGACATCTAAACCACAAAAATTAACGTGTAAAAAATCTAAAATTGAAACCCTTGATAAAAAAAAAAAAAGACATCTACAGCATATAAAGTTTTTTTTCCTAGAAAAAAGACGAAATCGTCCCAAAACAACGTGACACTAAACCACGAACACTTAACGAGAATACAAAAAAATCTAAAACTGAAAGCATAGAAAGTTTTTCCTAAAAAAAAAAAAAAAAAAAGGACGAAATCGTCCCCAAAAAGGTGACACCTAAACCACGAACACTTACCGAGGAAAAAAAAAAAAAAATCTCAAACTGAAAGCATAAAAAGTTTTTTTCCTAGAAAAAAGACGAAATCGTCCCAAAAAAAAACCGTGACACCTAACCCACAAAAACTTAACGAGAAAAAAAATCTAAAACTGAAAGCAGTTTTTTTTATCCTGAAAAAAAAATTCTGAAACTGAAAACATAAAAAGTATTTTTTTCCTTTTATCCCGAAGTCCCGAGCATTCCTTTTCCCTCTGGCATCCTCGATTTAACCTTTCGGTCCGGACGAAAATAACACGGGTGATAAGAGAGCAGATTCGGACGTTTCCAAAAATAAAGAATGCCGGGACTGACATATCAAAAGGAACGCCACCACTCGGGCCCAAGCAAAGGCTGGATGGACGTGCAGGTGGGGGAAAGTTGAGGCAGGGCTGATAAACCCCAGAGAGAGAGAGAGAGAGAGAGAGAGAGAGAGAGAGAGAGAGAGAGAGAGAGAGAGAGAGATTCTAAATGGGATACAGGTTGGAGAAAGTAGATAAAACCAAACCAAAAATGTAGATAAAACCTTACGGAAAATTTTGAGAGAGAGAGAGAGAGAGAGAGAGAGAGAGAGAGAGAGAGAGAGAGAGAGAGAGAGAGAGAGAGAGAGAGAGAGATTCTATATGGGATACAGGTTGGAGAAAGAGTAGATAAAACCAAACCAAAATGGTAGATAAAACCTTACGGAAAAATTTGAGAGAGAGAGAGAGAGAGAGAGAGAGAGAGAGAGAGAGAGAGAGAGACTATATGGGATACAGGTTGGAGAAAGAGTAGATAAAACCAAACCAAAAATGTAGGTAAAACCTTACGGAAAATTTTGAGAGAGAGAGAGAGAGAGAATCTATATGGGAAATAGTCTGGGAGAAAAGGAGTAGATAAAGATTAACGGAAAGCAGAGAGAGAGAACAATTTGCAGACGTGCGAGAGAGAGAGAGAGAGAGAGAGAGAGAGAGAGAGAGAGAGAGAGAGAGAGAGAGAGAGAGAGAGAGAGATCCTTTTTCTTTTTTGGCAATTACACTTTAGCAAATCATGCCGTGTATGCAAGTCTGTGCCAAGCATACACCTTGAGAATTCCACTTAGTTCACTTCTGTCTTTTAAGAAATACTCCACTAAAAATGATTTTGTAGACAGTACACATCTTCTGTATAAACTACAGAGGATAAAAATTTTCCCCTAAAAGCAAATATTTATGTAAACATTTGTGTAAAATATTTACGTAAACGTGGAAGACTGACACCCGCTTAAAAAGCAAAAGGCCTTCATCGGGTTTTACTGTTTCACCAAATCCGCTAATATCGTCATGTTCTTATATGAGGCTTGAAAGGTTACTGACGTGGCTGATATTTAACGAGCATATCTATAAAAATGTCAATTCCGTCTTTAATCTTAAAGGAAAAAGACATTTATATAAATTTATATATTTACATTTATATATACATATATATATATATAATTATATATACCGTATATATATACATGTATAAATGGAGTGCTGCAAGGCCTTTCAACTTATAGTCCTGTACTTAGCTAAGTACATGACTAAAAGTCGAAAGGCCTTGCAGCACTCCATTGTTTCTTTCCTTCGTGGCTCTTGTCTTTATTTATATATTCATCACGTTCTATATTTTCGTGATTCAGTTATACATACATACATACATACGCGCACACACGCATATATATATATATATATACATAAAGAGAAAATTACAGGGGAATACTTGAGAGAGAGAGAGAGAGAGAGAGAGAGAGAGAGAGAGAGAGAGAGAGAGAGAGAGAGAGAGAGAGAGAGAGAGGGGCTTCCGGCACCAAAGGATCCCCAAATTGTTAATATTTCCCAACCAACGATATTTCCCGGGAAACACACCCCCCTTACGTGGGGGGGTGGGGAGTAGGACCCCAGAAAATTGGATCCTAATGAAATTGTGACGAGAAAGAACTCGAAGTATGAAGTTTTAAAGGGTGCCAGTGTTAGACACCAAATGTAAATGCAAATGAGTGAAATATTTGTTCATATGTATGATGTACGGGCGTCAAAAAAATCAATGGTCATTACGAGCCGATGGTACAAAAATATTTGAAAAAACTTTAGCCGAAGACCTAAAATCGAGAGTTCATCTTTAATGTCCCTTTGCACCAGAGAGAGAGAGAGAGAGAGAGAGAGAGAGAGAGAGAGAGAGAGAGAGAGAGAGAGAGAGAGAGAGAGAGAGACTCAATTAATCCACATACACATATTCAGCATTCCCGCAAAACGACGTCCAATAGTTCGTCTTTACTTCCTTTTTTAGAGAGAGAGAGAGAGAGAGAGAGAGAGAGAGAGAGAGAGAGAGAGCATTCCCGCAAAACGACGTTCAGTTCTCATTCCGCTGAAGGATTCATTTCCAGCGTGCTTGTACCAAAGATTAGTTTTGCAATTCAAGTCGCCAACGACGACGGGTATTGGCAAACGGCGATGTAATGGTTTATTCAGAAGAGAACATCGGCAGTCATTCATTCTCTCTCTCTCTCTCTCTCTCTCTCTCTCTCTCTCTCTCTCTCTCTCTCTCTCTCTCTCTCTCTCTCTTCAAGCCAAGTCTTATGGAATGGGCTTGCTAATATATTTTTATCTATTAATTTATTAATTCATTTTTTCTTTTTAATAAGTGGTATCTCTTCTTTCTGTATTTTCCTTTACCTCCTCTTACTTCTTCCTAATGAACACCATAATATTCTTTGGAAGCTTGAATTTCAATTCAGTGGCTCCTCTGGTGGGCGTGTTCCATACGAATAAGGTTCATCTTCTGAGTAATAATAATAATAATAATAATAATAATAATAATAATAATAATAATAATAATAATTATAATAATTATTATTATTATTATTATTATTATTATTATTATTATTATAAAAGGTCGTTCAGTCAGGCCAGCGCCACAACAAACTCTCTGCAAGGAAGCTATGTTAATTCAACATGGCTTTGTTACATAAACTTATCAATCACTTACGTCTCGTAACATTCCCTATAACTAACACCGACCATGCAGTCTTACAGAATAATACTAATATTTCCTGAACCAGCAATAAGGCTTCACAGAATACTCATGGCTGTTATTATTATTATTATTATTCAGAAGATGAAACCTATTCCTATGGAACAAGCCCACCACAGGGGCCACTGACTTGAAGTCCAAGCTTCCAAAGAATGCTATGGTGTTCAATCGAAAGAAATAACAGAAGGTAATGGGAAATGCAGAAAGAGGAGATCAGTTATTAGAAAAACAGATAAATTTACAAATTAACAAATAAATAAACAGAAATATAAGTAAAATATTAAAATACAAGCGGAATTGTATTAAGAGTAGTAATGCACTGCATCTTCGCTTGAACTTCTGAAGTTCCAATTGCACGGCACCGAAGAAGCTGAGAAGGAACTCCACTTACATAAATAAATAAATAAATAAATAAATATGTAGAGCAGATCAAAAGGAATCCCGGAGAAGGCAAAAGGCAACGGAGCGAGTACAGTAAGGAAGAGGAGAGGCGGAGAGTTGTAGTTATGTAAGCGCGTAGTAGAACCAGTCGCGAGGTTGATGTTGTGGGCACTGTGGGAGTAGTAGAGGTGGTAATATTAGATGACACGTGTTTGCTAGCTGTGGGTGGACGACCAGTAACACTCTTGCGCTACTTTAAAGTAAAAAAAAAAAAAAAAAAAAAAAAATTGCGCTTCTTAAAATATATAAAAAAAACTCTTGCGCTCTTCAAAGTAAAAAAAACTATTGCGTTCCTTAAAGTATAATAAAACTCTTGCGATCTTTAAAGTAAAAAAAACTCTTGCGCTCTTTAAAATAGAAAAATCTTGCGATCCTTTAAGTAAAAAAAAAACCTCTTGCGCTCTTTGAAGTAAAAAAAAACTCTTGCGATCCTTAAAGAAAAAAAAAACTCTTGCACTCCTTGTAAAATGATAAAAACTATTGCGGTCTTTAAAATAAAACTCTTGCTCTCTTTAAAGTAAAAACAACTCTTGCGATCCTCAAAGTAAAAAAAAAAAAAATCTTGAGCTCCTCATAAAATAAAAAAAAATCTTGCGCACCTAAAAAAAAAAAACTCTTGCGCTCTTTCAAGTAATAAAATCTTGCTCCCCTTAAGAAATAAAAAAAAACTCCAACGCTTCTCAAAAAATAATAAAACTCTCTTGCTCTCCTTAAAAATTAAAAAAAAATCCTTGCTATCCTTAAAAAAACTCGGCTCTCCTTGAAGAAAAAAAAAATTGGAAATTAGGGTGATGGGAACAGTGGAGAAAATGAGAGAGATTTGAAGAGGAATGAATGTGACTCCCACTTAATATACAAATAAATATTTGATATTTTAAGTAAATGCAATACTTTATATATTACTTCAGTAAGTTATAGCTTTTTCATATATTTTACAGGTTTATAAACAGCAACTCTGAATATTTATTATATACTATTTCAGTCGATTATAATTTTTTTTCAGATATTTTACAGGTTTATCAATGCTAATCTAGAATATTTTCAGTTAGGTTAAAACAAAAATACTCTCAGCAACTTTTAGAAACTATAAGTAATTTTAAATAATCTAAATACTTTTTCAGTCCGTTCATCTGTTGAAGATTCGTGATGAAAATATTGAAGATTTCTGATGAGAATGTTGAATATTCCTGATGAAAATGTTGAAGGTTTCTGATGAGAATGTTGAATGTTCCTGATGAAAATGTTGAAGATTCCTGATAAGAATGCTGAAGATTCCTGACGAAAATGTTGGAGATTCCTGATGAGAATGCTGAAGATTCCTGATGAGAATGTTGAATGTTCCTGACGAAAATGTTGAAGATTCCTGATGAGAATGTTGAAGATTCCTGATGAAAATGTTGTAGAAGATTCCTGATGAGAATGTAGAAGATTCCTGATGAAAATGTTGTAGCTTTCTGATGAAAATGTTGACGATACCTGATGAGAATGTTGACGATTCCTGATGAAAATGTTGAAGATTCCTGATGAAAATGTAGAAGATTCCTGATGAAAATGTTTGAAGATTCCTGATGAAAATGTTTGAAGATTCCTGATGAAAATATTGAAGATTCCTGATGAAAATGTTGCAGATTCCTGATGAGAATGTTGAAGATTCCTGATGAAAATGTTGAAGATTCCTGATGAAAATGTAAAATGAGGATTCTTCAAGAACACCTCGACGGCAGAAATAGGCGTCATTGTAAAAGAAATTAAAATGAAAGCTTCATTGTAAAACGGAAGGAGTTGAATCTCCAAAACATTCTCTCGTTGTAAATGACGAGAACCAAGTCATTAAGGAAATGCACACGACGAGAACCAAATCTTCAAGAAGCTGAGGGAAAAAAAAGGATACTCACGTAATGGACAAAAAGACTTCCCTTGTCAAAACTCGAAGAAACTGAGTAGGAACAGAAATACAGAACTTAGGCCAAAGGCCAAGCGCTGGGACCTATGAGGTCATTCAGCGCTGAAAGGTAAACTGACAGTAAAAAAAAAGGTTTGAAAGGTGTAACAGGAGGAAAACCTCAAAGCAGTTGCACTGTGAAGGTGGAAAGTCAAATGGAGGAAAAAAATATGAATGGAGATACAGTAAAAGAAATGAGAGAGGTTGCACCTAGGGGCCTAAGGAAGGAACGTTGCAAAGAACCTCAAGTAATGCCTACAGTGCACCTGGCGGCACTCTCCCCCTACGGGGCAAGAAACTGAAGGATGTCTTCATGAGGAGTCAGGACCTGACAGGGTTTCAGGTTCTGTGAGAAATATTTTGATAGCACATTATAAGTACTCCAGAAACAATAATGCCCTTTCTGATATGACCTTGAAAAGGTGTGAAAGCACACACAGAAAACGAATAACACAATAAAAACAAAACCGTTGAAATGCTGTTTTGGGGAGTACCAGTTTTGACTAAGGTACCATGAAATCTTTGGCTTTTTTAATATTTAAAATTTTCACAAATTCTTACAAAAAGTGTAAATTTATAATGTTCATAGTTTCTAGACGTTGTAAGAGTATCTACAGTCTATCTTTTGTTATTGAAAATATTCAAAACTGGTATTTCTACACCTGTAAAATATAAAAAAAAAAAAAATTTCAGGATACAAGTTACAAGCAACTGAAATAGTACACAAAGTGTTCCAGTTTTCAAAATATCAAATATTCATTTGTCATATTTTTTCATTTAATGTAGAGTTCACAATTACATTTTTACGGTGTTCTTTATGTAATTTCGAATTAAATCTTGTCTTTTCATAATCTTTCTCATGTGGCGTGGCATTCAGGAGCATAAATGCTTCTTGTTTTATAAGATTATTACTACTGTTATGTTAAGTAACTTAGCAAAGTGAATGTTCGAAATGTTCTAATGTAAATACGAAGTCTTTTTTTTGTTAGGAATATTCACGAGTAACAGCAAAGAAACACCTTATGATAAGCAAAGACCTCATCAAAACAGAATTGATAAAATAAAATTGAAAAAATGTACAGTACAAAGAATCAAAATAAAAACGCTTATCATTCTGTAAACTTTCGTGTTGATGAAAAGGTCCTAAATAACCACCAAAAAAAAAAACACAATATTAAAATAAGTCAAAATTAGAATTATAAACTGTTTTTCAAAATCATTAGGACTCCTATCTTTTCCTTACTCTGCCTTCCTTCTGAAAACTTTCGCGTCAATGAAAAAGTCATAAATAATCACTGGAAAATCATGAAAATAAAATAAGTAAAAAGTAGAATCAAGAAACACCCACGAACTGCGGCCTCCAGCTGAGAGGGCACTCACTGCCTTGGAAAGCTCACTAGGTCAAATGTTGGGACACACGTAAGAAACCCAACTTAATGGAGGCGAAAGCGCATTCCACAATGCCTACAGAGCCAGAACACACATGAAGCCACCTATTAATTTGTCCATTAGCATACATTTGCAAAGTCCGAAGCAGTCGGCAAGGCTAAGCCAACGAGGTATGGGAAATTGACAGCCCAAAAAAGTACGATTACTGCTGAAGCGGGCACGCCTTGTGAGAGCATTTCAGGGTTTGGTGCTCCTTTAAATACACTATTATTATTATTATTATTATTATTATTATTATTATTATTATTATTCAGAAGATGAAACCTACTCATACGGAACAAGCCCACCACAGGGGCCACTGACTTGAAATTCAAGCTTCCAAAGAATATGGTGTTCACTAGGACGAAATAAGAGGAAGTAAAGTGAAATACAGAAAGAAGAGATCCCACTCACTTATTAAGAAAGGAAAAAAATTAATAAATTAACAAATAACTAAAAATGTATTGAAATGCCAGTAAAATAGTATTAGGGTAGCATTGCATTGCACCTTCGCTTGAACTTCTGAAGAAGTTCCAATCGCACGACATCCTCAGAAGGGAGGCTGTTCCACGTGATGCAAAACTTCGGGACAACGCATTTGCGTATAATGCAACACGAATATACAGTACATCCACACACTGGCATTAATGCTATGTTGTATGCAAGTCTTTCAGGCCCGAAAACTCTAAGCTTATGTATAAACTTGTATCCGTAAAAAGGAGGTCACAGCGCACACTGTTACTCATAAAATCAGGCAAAAGTAGTTAGTAACTAATTGCTAAGCGATAGCAAATCATACATATGTTTCTTCATATATATATATATATATATATATATATATATATATATATATACACGAGGGTAAGTCAAAAAGTTCCAGGAAAAATTCAATATACTCTTTATTTAAGGAAATTCAAACATCATTTTTCTACATATCTACCATTTAACTCTATACACTTTTCAAGGCGCTGTTTCCACCTCTGCAACCCTTCTTTGTAGAAATTTGGGGCCTTTCTATTAAACCATGTTGAAACTGCATGTTTAGCAGCATCCAAAGATTCAAACCGGACTCCTCTTAAGTGTTCCTTGAGTTTTGGGAACAGGAAAAAATCTGAAGGAGCAAGATCAGGACTATAAGGAGGATGTGGAAGAGTTTCCCACCTAAATTTACGTAGGACTTCTCTTGCAACCCTTGATGAATGTGCTGGAGCGTTATCATGATGGAACAAAATTCTGCGGTGCAACTTTCCTCGACGTTTTTTAGCCAATGCAGTCTTCAGTTTTTGCAAAACACCTTTGTAGTTGTTCCCGGTGATTGTTTTTTGTCCTTCAACGAAATCAATCGAAATCACTCCTTTGGAGTCCCAAAACACTGTTGCCATAACCTTCTGGGCAGATCTCGCCACTTTGAACTTCACTGGTGCAGCTGAACCTCTTGGTAACCATTGTTTGATTGAATTTTACTTTCTGGGTCATATTGATGGATCCAAGTTTCATCTCCAGTAACAATCCGGTCAAAAAACTCTGATTCATTTGATTCAATCTTCGTTAAAACTGCAAGAGAAAGTTCAGCTCTTTGATGCAGTTGGTCTTCGCGCAACGCTTTTGGGACCCAACGTGGTGAAAGTTTACTCAAACCAAGATTTTCATTTAAAATTGAAAATGCGGAACCATGGAGATCCCAGTTTCATTAGCTATCATATCGATAGTAATCCGACGATCTTCATCCACTAGATTCTGCACCAAAGCCACACTTCTTTCATTTTTGCAGTCGATGGTCTTCCCTCTCTTGGGCTGTCTTTGAGGTCCTCCCGACCATCCTTAAATCGCTTTATCCAATCATAAACAACTGATTTAGATGGAGAAGAATCTCCATAAACTTGTTGCAAAGCTTCAATAATTTTTCCTGGTTTCCAATCAAGCTTGGTCAGGAACTTGATGTTAGCTCTCATCTCAAAATTTTTATTTTCCATGGGTTCAAGAAGTTACTTTTCTGAGGCAGATGTTAACACCACGGTAGCAAGAGGATGACTGAGGTAACAAGTCTATATGGATCACTACATCACAGATAATTGTTTACCAAGTATTTGGTTGTTTCATTCCTGTGTAAATACATCATTCAACAATTTTTCCTGGAACTTTTGACTTACCCTCGTATATATATATATATATATATATATATATATATATATATATATATATATATATATATATATATATATATATATATATATATATATATATATATATATATACACTGCCACTTTCTCCTGATATACATTTAATTTTAATTGCCACAATGACCTCCAACCTTCTCAACTTCCACGCACCGTGGCCATCAAAAATACAAACAAACACAGACATGTATATATGTGTGTATATGTGTATATATCTAATATATATATATATATATATATATATATATATATATATATATATATATATACATATATATATAATTTTATATATATAAAATAAGCTGAAACTACTATTGTGAAGTTGAATCTAAAATTACTTAAGATATAACGTTATCAAAGTATATATTACCAAAACATACAGAATTAAAAAAAAATAATTCCAAAACGCATCTATATCCTTTAACTGACACACATTTTAAACTAAAGAGGCTAAAGTCGACAGAAATTTTATACACCATCAAACAAATGCATTACCAGGAAAAAGCACAGAAGGAAAAATAAAAAGCAATGAACTATTAAGTCGTATACCAATCAATACTGTTTACAGCAGACTATTTTAGTTACACAATATGACCATTTTCCTCTAACAATGGACTCCGTTTTTGGACTGTTTTTGGAGCTAGTTGGGTCCTCTTAACTGCCGAGAAAGAGGAGAAAGAGGAAAAATGGTTAAAATTATAAAAAAGAAAGTAAAAAAGAAAAAAGTTGGATAAAAGGAGAACCACACTGAAGTAGCGACACTTCTTGTTGCCTTTGATCTAGGATTTAAAACGAAAGTTAACGAGACAATTAACGTTCGCTCGGCAACATTTCAAGCGAAGGATGGAGAGAGAGAGAGAGAGAGAGAGAGAGAGAGAGAGAGAGAGAGAGAGAGAGAGAGAGAGAGAGAGAGAGAATCTACAAGGAAAACGGTTTGGAGGAAGAGAGTAGGTACAACCTAATGGAAAATTTTGAGAGAGAGAGAGAGAGAGAGAGAGAGAGAGAGAGAGTCTACATGGAAAACGGTTTGGAGGAAGAGAGTAGGTACAACCTAATGGAAAATTTTGAGAGAGAGAGAGAGAGAGAGAGAGAGAGAGAGAGAGAGAGAGAGAGAGAGAGAGAGAGAGAAAACATGGAAAAACGGTTTGGAGGAAGAGAGTAGGTACAACCTAATGGAAAAATTTTGAGAGAGAGAGAGAGAGAGAGAGAGAGTCTACATGGAAAACGGTTTGGAGGAAGAGAGTAGGTACAACCTAATGGAAAATTTTGAGAGAGAGAGAGAGAGAGAGAGAGAGAGAGAGAGAAAATCTACATGGTAAACGGTTTGGAGATGACTAGATAGAACCTAACGGAACACTTAGAGAGAGAGAGAGAGAGAGAGAGAGAGAGAGAGAGAGAGAGAGAGAGAATCTACATGGAAAACGGTTAGGAAAAAAGAGTAGATAAAACCGAACGGAAAACTTAGAGATCCATGCGGAAAAAGGTTAGGAGAAAAAGAGCAGATAACGCCTAAAAGTAAATAAAACCTAACGGAAAACTTAGAACTTAGAGAGAGAGAGAGAGAGAGAGAGAGAGAGAGAGAGAGAGAGAGAGAGAGAGAGAGACCGGTTCACAAGCTGTAAAAGTCTCCTTAGGGTGCGACTGAATTCAAAATACTTCAGCAGCAGCAGAAGGCATCCCAAAGATACCTTAACTAATAATAATAATAATAATAATAATAATAATAATAATAATAATAATAATAATAATAATAATAATCGCCTCCTATGTCGAAAAGCACAGGTTTGTTGACGTGAGCCTAATGAAAACCTTTTCTTTATGGAAGTCCACAAAAACGACATCCACACCAAAGGCAGTCCAAGCACTCGGAATTAATCAAAAAACCTAAAAAAATTCTAAGAATTAATTAATCCAAGTAAAAATTAATAACTAAAGCCAAAACAGTCTCTCTCTCTCTCTCTCTCTCTCTCTCTCTCTCTCTCTCTCTCTCTCTCTCTCTCTCTCTCTCGTTAGGTTTTGTCTACTAGTAGGATAATATCTTTTCTCCAAACAATTTTCCGTATAGATTCTCTCTCTCTCTCTCTCTCTCTCTCTCTCTCTCTCTCTCTCTCTCTCTCTCCATGAGTCACTTACAAAAGCACTCCAAGCACCCGGAAATAATAAAGAAACCTAAATAATTATCAAATTTCATCCAAGCAAAAACGAATAACCAAAACCGAAACAGTGGCTCTCTCTCTCTCTCTCTCTCTCTCTCTCTCTCTCTCTCTCTCTCTCTCTCTCTCTCTCTCTCTCTTTCGCAGGGAAACAAAAAGAATTATTGACATTCGTGGGTGACTGGGTAAAGCCTCTGTAGGTTACACAAGAAATATTCGTCCAACGCCCACTAACACAAAAAAAAAAAAAAAATACTGCTTTCATGAGAGATATTTTAGCTTAAGAAGAGACTAAAATTAATGGTTCACGAATGCATAATGAATTTAACATGAAAGAAGAAGTGAAAAATTAACGTAAACCATAGTCAAGTCTCCTTAGTTATTACGGCCAGAAATAAGATTTTAATTCTCTTAATTCTAAAGATTTAAATGCAGAGAATCAAGCATAAGAATAATTTATATTTTCTATTCTAATAAAAATCGCCATATATATATATACAGATATATATATAATAAATATATATATACATATGTAAAATGTATATGTATACGTATATTATATATAGACGTATATATGTAAAATGTATATGTATACGTATATGCATGTATATATATACATATATATATACAAAGTGGAAAAAAGTTTAATTTCTACCTATAAATCGAAGAATAATAATTTCTATTTTCCATTCTAATAAAAATCGATACATATTCAAAATAAAATAAAAAAAATTAGTTTCATTTTCAATTTAAAAATCGAAATGAAATAAAAAAAACATAATATAAACTTACATTCCACCTAGCAAGCGTTGCTCTCACAATTAGTGCAACTCCGAGGTTGCAACTATGCAACATCAGCAAGTTGAGAGAGAGAGAGAGAGAGAGAGAGAGAGAGAGAGAGAGAGAGAGAGAGAGAGAGAGAGAGAGAGGGTTTTACCAAGTAGAATGATGACGTTGACGACGGCGCACGCGATGGGAACATCACGAGGGGTCAATTCGCAGTGATGTGTCACCCGGATGGCTGTCCTTTCTCGGAACCAGGGACCCACAGCCCGAACCGATTCGACCGAGTGTGCTACCAGAAATCTTGATTCCCAAATGACGCTTTCCCGGTACTGCTTAATTCGATAACCGAAGGGCGATGGATATGTATATGGATATGTATGTATACCTGAATCACGAAAATATGGAACGTGATGAATATACAAATAGAAAAGTCGAAAGACCTTGCAGCATTCCACTGATTCTCTTTCCTTCCTGGATTTTGTCTTTATTTGAATATATGTGTATATATACATATATAATAAATACATATATATATATATATATATATATATATATATATATATATATATATACATACATGAAATGTATATTTAAATAAGTTGATAGCGTTTCAATGGGGTCTCCACTCGGCCCCATTATGGCTAATGCTTTTATGTGCGCTTTTGAGGAACAAATGTTGGATGGATGACCCTTATCTTATCGCCCTCTCTTTTATAAGCGATATGTCGATGACACTTTCGCCTTGTTTAGATCCCGTGAGGCAGCCGAAACTTTCTTGGAATATATCAATGGCCTACACACTAATATACAATTCTCAACTGAGCACGAACATGACAATCAACTTGCGTTTTTAGATATTTTAATAATATATATACATATATATACACATATATACTGTATACACACATTTATATATATATGTATATATATATATATATATTGGTGTATATAATTAAAATATAAATATATTTATGCGTGTTTCTGCGTGTAATATACACATATATACTGATTATATATATATATATATATATATATATATATATATATATATATATATATATATATATATATATATATATGTGTGTGTGTGTGTGTGTATGTATGTATGTATGTATATATATATATATATATATATATATATGTGTGTGTGTGTGTGTGTATGTATGTATGTATGTGCATGCATATATATATATATATATATATATATATATATATATATATATATATATATATATATATATATATATATATATATATATTACATGCGTGTTATAAGCCAACCAACCACCGCGTTCACAAGAACCAATTCACTGCTCGAGCGACCATCACACCACCACTTACACAAAATAGGAAAGCGACCACACGAACATCGACATAATCCAAACCTTAATTACCCTAACACTTCAATCTAAGCGTAAGAGAAAGGCGAAGAGTAAAACTACAAGATCATAGAGAGAGAGAGAGAGAGAGAGAGAGAGAGAGAGAGATTCAGGTGCTTTATCAACGACAACATCCGCTCCGACTGCTACACCATTCCGGCGGTTACCGACAGGTCTTTATTAGTGGTGCCTAAAGCTAAGTATTCATCTACATGATTCTGTTACTATGACCATCGTTGGCAAGGAAGGTGTCGCTGCGTGTGTGTGTTTTCCCAGAATGTGTGTGTGTGTGTGTGTGTGTGTGTGTGTGTGTGTGTGTGTGTGTGTGTGATGGTGGATAATGTGCACAGCTATAGTCACTTATAAACAAGAAAGTGACTGTTAATTATATGGCAGTCTGTCTAGGTTAAATGCGTACTTACATTTATACTCGAACACACTGTTGTATACCGCATTCGTATACACATTTTATAATATATATATAATCGTATATATATATATATATATATATATATATATATATATATATATATATATGTGTGTGTGTGTGTGTATGTATGTAATATATATATATATATATATATATATATATATATATATATATATATATATATATATATATATATATATGTGTGTGTGTGTGTGTGTGTGTGTGTGTGTGTGTGTGTGTGTGTGTGTGTGTGTAAAATTCATTTACAGAAGAAAGATATAATGATAATTAAAAAGGAGGAAAGGAGAGAGGACAGAACGAGGAGGAGAAAGAAGCCAGCGAAGAAACTTGAAGTATCAACAAAGACTTGAGTGAGACCAAACTCGAACTCAGGGCCGTGAATTCGATCCACCAAGAAACGAAAGACAACAAAGCTACTCTCCATTTCTCTAGCCGGACAATAGCAAGGCAGTAACACTCACAAGTGTTCTCTTCAGTGTCCTTTCGACCCAAGCTATCTCCTTTCTGCCTTTATTACTCGTTATCTTCGGACTACAGACCCCACCCTACTTACGAACATTCAACTTACGAACGATCAGAGATAAAAGCAAACGGGATCGTTCTCTTCGGACTACAGACACCACCCTACTTACGAACATTCAACTTACGAACGATCAGAGATAAAAGCAAACGGGATCGTTCTCTTCGGACTACAGACACCACCCTACTTACGAACATTCAACTTACGAACGTTCAGAGATACAAACAAACGGAATCGCAAATTAAAATTGTTTTTAAGAGCGCTCTCCCCTTTGCCACCTGTAAGTTCAAATTTTGTTTTGTGAGCCTGTTCTGTACATACGGTACTGTCTGTACAGTGCACTGTGTTTCAGGATGAAAAACGGTACAGTAATATGTTGATTTTATATCATAATGTACTTAGATAGACATGAATAGTACAGTAACCAAATTACAAACAATTCACCACACAAATTTAACTCATTCCTAAAATGGGTGGTGTCTGTATTCCTGCTTATCCAATTCAGCATTCCAAATTCTAGGAAAAATTCAGTGTAAAAGATGATTAAAATTTCTTACTAAAAACCTTGCCTTTCAAAATCAATACATAATGTTAATGTTGATTCTCATCATCTAGAAACTGCCCTAATACAGTTCTTGTATTTTAAATATTTGCTTACATTTTTTTTTATTTATTTATTAATTTATTTTTTCTTTTCTAATATGTGATCTCTTCTTTCTGTATTTCCCATTATCTTCTGTTACTCCTTTCTTATGAACACCATTTTTGTTTGAGAGAGAGAGAGAGAGAGAGAGAGAGAGAGAGAGACCTTAGCAACATTATCAGTGAATTAGATAAAGGAATAACAAACTCCTTTGAGAGAGAGAGAGAGAGAGAGAGAGAGAGAGAGAGAGAGAGAGAGAGAGAGAGAGAGAGCAATACAATGACGGACAAAGAAAGCTCAACGTAACCCGATTTGAATCCCACTCTTCTTTACTTGAATTTCCAAGCGACTTTCGTAAGCGAAAGCCGATGAAAGTCGCCGACGAAAGTTGACATTTGCGACACGAGAGATCCGAGGATCGCGTTACGTTAAATATTACCCACTTTAGAATAACTGTTCGTGAGTCTGCCTATTCCGAGACCTATGAGGTCATTCAGCACTCAGAGGGAAATTGACAGTAAGAGGCTTGACAGGTGTAACAGGAGGAAACCCTCGCGCTTGCGCTATGAAACAACTGTTAGGTGAAGGTGGCGAGCAGAATGGAAGAACGAGAATACGTAAGGAGGTACAGTAAAAGGAATGAAAGGGGTTGCAGCTGCGGGCCTAAGAAGGGACGCTGCAAAGAACCTTAAGTATTGCCTACAGTGCACCACGTGAGGTGCACTGACGGCACTAACCCTCTACAAGGATAGAGAGAAATAAGTGAATAAAATATATATATATATATATATATATATATATATATATATATATATATATATATATATATATATATAATCAGAAAAGCTACAAACGTCCTTTAATATCAATTCGCTCTACCTCGGAAATAATATAGGTTCGACCCACGGGACGGTGGACTTATTATCAACTAAAAAATTCCTCTTCGGCAACATATATGAAAATATATTATTTCCCAGGTAGAGCGAATTGGATATTAAAGGACGTTTGTAGCTTTCTGATTGTATATGAATCACGGTGATGTGATAAATAGTCATATATATATGTATATATATATATATATATATATATATATATATATATATATATATATATATATATATATATATATATATCTATATTACCACAGGTGACCAAATAAACACACAGGGTGTAGGTCCTGACCGGTGTCGACTTTATTTCCAAACTATTGACGGAGGACTGATACACAGTGTTAGAAATGAAAACATACAGGCTACATATACGACAGAGACAGTACTGACGAACATACACAACCGTCTGAGACTACTGATCCACCAACGACAGGTGTCAAAAGGGGAGTGGCTTCAAAGCATATTGGGGCTAGTGGTAGGAATCACAATATACTCTCAAGGGACAATACCGGTAAGCACACAGACCGTGTTAAAGTGATTATCATCGTATATATAATATATGTGTCTGTGTCTGTGTGTGTGTGTGTGTGTGTGTGTGTGTGTGTGAGCGCGCACGCGCACACGATCGCAAGCCCACTAGAGCGCTAAGTACCGTATGCGCATGTCTGAACATAAGCGCGATTTACACACGCCAAGAGCAAAAGAGAACCCAAGTACTCAATGAGCAGATAATAAGAACCTTTGAAAATATAGGCAATCACCTCCTCCTCCTCCTCCTCCTCCCCCACCTCCTCCGGCAACACCTGGTGGCTTAGCTATTTCAAGGTGTGGGGCAGACCTTAGGGCGAGGCCTCAGCGTTTCTTGGAAGTCGCTCGCAAATTCGCCCCAGCAGAAGAAGTTAGTGGTCCTCTTCCCGCTCGTCAGGTGGCGAAAACTCATAAGCGGAGTGACACCAGGTGGCACATCAGGAATGCCACCTGATCTCGGTGCCAGCTGCCGCCGCCGCCACCTGAACATGGGCTTCGTCTTATCGCCGCTTATTCGGCCAGAACGTATACGAGATGGCATCCAAGTCTGACGGAAAATCAGACGTTTTGTGTAATATTGTCAAAACAAGACGTTTAAGCTTCGCTATTACGTATATAAACTAAATTCTAAATGTCCAGAGTAATGATGCCATATCATTTAGTATTTTTCCTAAAGAAAAGAAATGTTTATTTATGAGAGAAAACTAAATTCTAAATGTCCATAATAATGGTGCAATGTCATTTAGTATTTTTCCTAAAAAAATGTTCATTTACGAGAAAAAGCAAAACTTTCGAAGCACATGTAAATAAACATTTTCACAGATGAAATTATTCAAAAATATAATGACATGATCTTGCTTTGGGGAGGAATGATTCTATTATGACAAAGGATGCTTCAGCCACAGTATATAAATCTTCCTCTTGACTAATAAAAAATAACAATTAATACGTTCATATCCTGCTATCAAGTCACCTTGTTTTATCATCCATAACTCGCAAAGGAACGCTGAGCAAAGCGCCCCTTGCTCAATTTCAAAAGGCCTTTTGTCAGTTCAGGGCAAAACCCTCCTCTCCTCGTCTAATAAAGAATATATAATTTTCGCCAAAGGCCAAGCACTGGGACCTATGAGGTCACTCAGCGCTGAAGCGGAAATTGAGGGTGGAAAGGTTTGAAAGGTGTACCAAGAGGAAAACCTCTTAGTTGCACTATGAAACAATTGTTAGAAGAGGGTGGATAGCAAGATGGAAGAAAGAGAATATGACCGGACGAACAGTCAAGGGAATGAAAGGGGTTGCAGCTAGGGGCCTAAAGAAGGACGTAGCAAAGAACCCTAAGTAATGCCTACAGTGTACCGCATGAGGTGCACTGACGGAATTAACCCCCTTTCTCTACTCGTCTAATAAAGACAGAATTGTTCTCAGTTAAAAGAAAAGCCGTCCTATTTAGACTGTTTGGAGCAGGATCAACTTTTTTGCCTTCGATGTAAACTCACCCTAAAGCCCTGTACCCGGCAAGCAAAACATACACATTAGTTTGCAGTTTAAGAGACTTTAAAACTATATTGAAAATAATAACCTGGAATAAAAATTTTTTTTAAAAATACAGAAAAAGAGATCGTTAGAAATAAGGAAAACAGGAAAAGTATTGAGGAAAACGGAAAAAATATATCAGTGTCAAAACAGGAACCTAACACAGAAAAAAATAACAGGAAATTAAATCTGGATAAAAGAGGGACTTAGCAACGACAACGGACAAAGTAAAACGTGTGTGAAAGGAAGACCATAAAAAAATAACAAAAATAAACAATTTAACTCACAAATCTAAACAACACCAACCAAATCAAACAAAGGCCTGTGATGAGCACTAAAAAAAAGGTTCTAAGGAGAAAGAGGATGGGGAGTGGGATGAAGGGGAGGGGTGGGGATCAAGGGGAGGGGAGATTTGGAGGGAAGGGGTGAGTTGGAGTGAGAGAAAGGGGAGTTGTAGGGAGGGGAGGGGTAAGTTGGAGGGAGGAGGGGGTGAGTTGGAGGGAGGGAGAGGGGGAGTTGTAGGGAGGGGGAGGGGTTAAGTTGGAGTGAGGGAAATGGGAGTTGTAGGGAGGGAGAGGGGTTAAATGAGAGTGAGGGAAAGGGGGAGTTGTAGGGGGGGGAGGGGTGAGCTGTAGGGAGGAGGAGGTGAGTTGGAGGGATAGGGAGGGGGTGAGTTGGAGGGAGGGGAAGGGGGAGTTATATGGAGGGGAGGGGGTGGATTGGAGGGAGAGGAGGGGTGATTTGGAGGGAGAGGAGGGGTGATTTGGAGGGAGAGGAGGGGTCAGTTGGAAGGAGGAGGGGGAGTTGTAAGGAGGGGAAGGGGGAGTTTGAGGGAGATGAAGGGAATTTGGAAGGATGGGAAAGGGGAGTTGTATGGCGGGGAGGAGAGTTATAGGGAGGGGAAGGGAGCGAGTAATAGCGAGGGGGAGGGGATGATTAGGAGGGAGGGGGAGGTAGGGGAATACGCGGACGTCCGTTAAGGAGGTTGCAATAGTTCAACGACCACTTTGCAAGACCATATTTGGGAGTCCTGCGAATGCAGCTAGGAGCTACACCCAGCATCCTTAACCACCAACGATCCCTCCCCTTTCACCCCCTCCCCCACCCCCGCCCCTTCCCCCACGACCATACTTGCACTACATAAGAGGGCAGAGGGGGGGTAGTGAGGGAGGGAGTGACAGGGAGTAGACAGGAAGATTAAAATAGAAAGGAGGCGGAAGAAGCTCCGCTACAAGACTGTATATATATATATATATATATATATATATATATATATAGAGAGAGAGAGAGAGAGAGAGAGAGAGAGAGAGAGAGAGAGAGAGATATAAAAGTACAAACAAATCGTATATGTATGTGGACAACAACACACAGATCTATCTCTCTCTCTCTCTCTCTCTCTCTCTCTTTCTCTCTATCTATCTATATATATATATATATATATATATATATATATATATATATATATATATATATATATATATATATTGTATATACATATATATACTATCCTAGGTATAATAATGAGAGAGAGAGAGAGAGAGAGAGAGAGAGAGAGAGAGAGAGAGAGAGGTGGTGATGAAGACCTTGGTGGTTCATCCCCACACTACCTACAGTAAGGTGCAATGGCGGCGAGTTGCAAGCAGCAATAAACGTCTCGTAATTTCACATCTATTTATAAAACTTCTGCACTATAATTACCCAGTACAAAAGGCCTCGCGAAAAACATCCTGCCCAACCAAATAGGTACGATGAATGGCCACAGGGCAGCAGACCCAGGTGAGAGAGAGAGAGAGAGAGAGAGAGAGAGAGAGAGAGAGAGAGAGAGAGAGAGAGAGAGAGAGAGAGAGAGTTTATCTTCCTCCAACCGGCGATTAAGAAGATTAAAAAGAAATTGTCAACTGGAGTGACGTAACGGCTGACCTACGGACCTTTTTGGTATAAATACCGCTTTTCTGTAACTCTTCTTATTCATTACTTGCCCTGAAGAGGGAGACAGTTGGTCTCTGAAATATAGTACTTACTTTCTACACTCTGGCGTTTTTATGGGCTACTTATATTTGATGGAATTCTGTTTTAACAGAAAATATTACACAGTCATATATATATATATATATATATATATATATATATATATATATATATATATATATATATGTGTGTGTGTGTGTGTGTGTGTGTGTATGTGTGTGTTTATCACAATTCACAAACCTGTATTTGTGTTTCTTAGGGCTGAATACCTTGATACTATTCTTCATGAATTTCCCACTACTTACGGCCAGATAATTGTCCCACCTCAAAGGAAGATCACATATCCCCCTCAAACTACGAACAAAATAAAGCTGGGCCAAGGAATTTCTCTACATACCTGAAAAGAGAAAAAAGACAAAGTTGACTTAAAAATTCTCACAATCTAAGGATGGACTAAAATCACGCAGTATTACAAAGAAATGCAGTATATAAAAATATATTCAAAACATGTTTGTTACGTAAACGCCTGTATTGTTATAAGCCATATTACTTCTACGAAATTTGAGTGCCATTCATGTTGGATAGTGTAGCCTACCTCGTTCTATAAACATATATATATATATATATATATATATATATATATATATATATATATATATATATATATATATATATATATATATATATATATACATATATATATAGTATTATATGTGTGTATGTATATATATCACTAATGCTGGCGAAAAAGGGGGTAAGTCCAAAAATGGCCTAAATGAGTTATGACTGCCAAAATGTTGCTAAAACGGGCTACTATGCTGGAAAAAAAGGGGGTAAGTGTACTGTGAATATGTTAGTCAGTACGTCAAAAAGTCTTTTTATGGGATAACTACATGCAGCATCATTATGTTGGCGAAAAAGGGGGTAAGTAGAACATACCCCTTTTTAACCACATTTTCATTAAAATTCATAGCATTATATTGGCGAACAAAGAGGTAAGTGATACATACCCCCTTTTTAACTACATTTTCAATATAGGTCAAAAAGGGTTAAGTAAACAAACTTATTAATATTTAGGTAATTATTCACTTTTTATCTATAACTCTGCAATTTTAGTTCTAATCTAGTCATAAAACTCATACTCTTCTTCTTCATTTAATATGCCAGTATTAATCCCACTAGGCCCTAGCAGCTAATGCACTCCACGAATGTGTATTATTGTTGCCGAGACAGGGCCCAAACTCGTTCCCTCTACCTAAGTGCGGCTTGGCACATCCGCACGCACTAGATAGAGAGAGATATGACGTGTTGTAAGCTGTGTCGTCGTTCTGAACGCGTATTAACCAGTGTTGATTACAACTCGCCTTCAGTGTTGATTACAACTCGCCTTTGATTGCAGGAGTGTAGTAATTTATAAGATTCTAATATTATGAACTGTGTATAGATGTAAATTGAAAACGGTTTTGGTGATGGATGCATCTAAATCACGTGCTCGTCGAATTCTTGACAAAGCATTACACGAAAATGCAGAGAAAAGAAGAAAAATGGACCTGGAAAACCGCCAAAGTAATGTCAAACACTGGCTTATTGCTAATAACTTTGGAGAGGAAAGAAATGAAGGTATGTTATTGATGTTCCTGGGATGCCTGCAGTTTAGTAGGACACCTCTAATTCCGAGCAGTGATTTCCTTTTGACGGGAAATCTACTTGTAGTGCCATTTTTATGTGTTTAAAATTATTTTAATAGTTATTTCTATCGGAAATGAGCCATTTCCAAGTATGAATCCAAACAGTTGGAGCTTGTTAAGATGGACATGCAACCTTAACCTAGGCCTATTCCCAAAAAATTAGAAAAACAGGCCATTAACCTCACCAAACCACACCAAATCTAACCTCAACTAGTAGGCAGTTTCACAGTACCTAACCCCGTGTTACCTAGCTGGGGAGGACCCCCGTAAGGGAATATAAGTGCTATTTTACGTAAACTGAAAATTGTCATAAATCGGTATAAGAAGTATGTTTTCAGGGGTTTTAAGGGATGCTGAACAACTTTTCTTCTATAAAATTTTTCGATATAATGAATATTAACGACTTGCACGTCGATCTTAACACTACCCTCGAATAGCTGATTAACTTTTTCTTCTATGCATTTTTACAAAATAATGGCTCTAGGCCTATATAGTAGATATTGGTGTCCCACTAAACTGCAGTTAACCCATGTTCCTTTTATAGTTAAGGTAAAAATTTGTTCATATTATAAAGTAATTTTTAATACGATTTACTATAGATGTAATACAATCTATTTGTTCGACGTACATCACAAACCTGAAGGATACTGTACTTTTGATTGTTTTATGACTTGTTCACATGAAAGTAGGATATGGTAACACGTCATATTTGTTAGTGTTTGTGGTTTGAGATGTTCATTATTCAGACAAAAGGCATATGTCATTTCTTAGATTTTGTATAAATAGCATCAACTTTGTTTATTAACCAGTGGTAAACAATAGTAGGAACTTTGTTTATGAGCCTAACAATTTTAGTTAGGCTTAAAATTCATTACAAAAATGAGCTTCTGCCTTCACGGCAGCTGTATTGTGAAGAGCCAAATTTTTTATATGAACGGATCTTTCGTGTTTGGTGGTCGACACTAAATTTCATTGTAACTAGAATTTTCTATGTACTTTTGCTCATAGAATTTGAAAATCACAATCGTTTGTCAGAGAAATGGTTAGATTTTTAGTTAAAAATGAGTTTTTCACTATTTTATAGGTACTGACAAACCACGAACTTTGTAGAAATTATATTTTTGCAATGTATGTTGTCATTTGTCATTTTCATGATTTTTCAATGTAATTGTGTGGATGGCAGGAGCACGGTTGTTCAGTATAACAAAACAAAAATATAAAATTAATTTTAAAATCAAGTATAATGTTCAAGTTATTGTTGATATTAACACAGTCTGAATACTTTTATAACAGATTATGATGAGACGCTTGATAATTTCTATGATGATGATGATAGTGTAAAAGATCCAAATTTTGAAGTTACTGATGAAACCTGCAGTGTATCGTCTTCGTCCACAATTTCTCGTGAAA
Source organism: Macrobrachium rosenbergii (assembly GCF_040412425.1). Taxonomy (NCBI): domain Eukaryota; kingdom Metazoa; phylum Arthropoda; class Malacostraca; order Decapoda; family Palaemonidae; genus Macrobrachium; species Macrobrachium rosenbergii. The sequence goes on from NC_089779.1 coordinate 18,397,813, forward strand.
ATAACAGTAAGCATGAGATTAGACTTAAGGGCAATCAAGAAGCAGAACATCCAAGAGAGGAAGAGGGCAGTCAAGAAGCTGAAAATCAAAGAGATGAACAACCTTGCCAAACTCAATGAAAAGGTACTCAAGAAGAGCACGAAAGAGAGAAAAGAGTGTCGACAGACCGGTAAATCGTATACGACTGCGTCAGGTAAATTAGTTTCCGCTAGAAAACAAAGTCCACTAAAGCAATGTAGATTGAAATGCTCCGAACGTTTCAATGATGAAGATCTGCAAATATTATTCATTGAATATTGGAATTTGGGCTCAGTAGATTCAAGAAGAAACTACCTCGCAACTCTTATTACACCAAAGAACCCATTACGTACCCGCCTAAGAGATGGAGGCAAGTATGAAAACATTAGAGTGCGAGATGTAACCTACGAGTATGCCTTAGAAATTCAAATGAAAAGACATCCTATTTGTCAAAAATGCTTTTGAGGGTGTTTGGTGAAACAAAAAGTTCTTGGAGTATTACAGAAAAAGAAAAAGGAAACTGCCTCTGGAGTGAGCCGAGGGGATAGGAGAGGAACAACTCCAAATCCACGTCGTATTAAAGAAGAGGAACTTTCTAAAATTGATGATCATATCAAATCATTTCCAGCATACGAGAGTCATTATTCTAGGGCACACTCCTCCAAAAAGTATTTGTCATCAACACTTACATTAGCAAAAATGTATTCGTTGTTTAAAGAACGCTACCCAGAGTCCTCAGTAACACGCTTTACATATGAGAAAAGATTTCATTGTCATAACTTGAGTTTCAAACAGCCTAAAATAGACACATGTCATACTTGCGATGTGTTAAAGATGCAATTAGATATCACCAATACCCTGAAGAGAAAGAACGTCTACAAGCCGAATAAGAAAGTCATCTGTTAAGAGCTGAAAATGCCTATAGTCGTAAAAGAGATGATACAAAGTTAGCTTGCGAAAATCCCTCATTTGCAACATACACATTTGACTTACAACAGTGTCTCCCCACTCCATACTTACAGTCTTCCGTAGCTTTTTATAAGCGCTTGTTGTGGACATACAATCTCACTGTTCACAATAATGTCAATAAAAGTGGACTGTTTTATGTGGCACGAAACCATTGCTGCTAGAGGTGCCAATCAAATAGCATCTTGTCTAATGAATATCTTGCAGAATTTGCCCAGTGATGTTCAGCACGTAATTTTTATTCTGATGCTTGCGCCGGACAGAATAGAAATTCCCATATGGCTGCTATGTTTATGCATGCATTGTCCAAATTTCCTAATATACTGACAATAGATCACAAATTTCTCATTTCGGTCATTCACACATGGAGTGTGACTCCGACCACTCTGTCATTGAAAGACTCAAGAAAAGGAGAGCCACTGCAATCCACCATCCACGTGACTGGTACCAGCTGGTAAGATTGGCAGGAAGAAGATTTCAGGTTCATGCAATGACTCAGGAGGACTTTTATGATTACGCACAGTTATTTAAAAGCCCTCTGGTAAAAAGATCAAAGAACAGCAATAATGACAAATTTAACTGGTCACAGTGCCAGTGGTTCAGGTATCAGCGCCCCATTGGAATTTTGTTGTATAAAGGATCTCTTTCAAACGAGGAGGCGTTTGAACAAGTAGATATGAAAAGAAGAGGACAGGATAATCCAAATTTGATAGATGTCAAAAGGAATATCATTCATTACTGTCTATCAGTAAAGAAAAAAGAAGGACTTGATTGATCTATTGCCTTTGGTTGATCCTATGTTTCACGATTTTATAAGGCACTACCAGATATGAGTAATGTTCAGGATTGTGATCCTGACTTAGGGAATTTGTTGAATAAAGCAATTTATAGCTTTTTACACCTATGCAATGCTAACTAAAGTTGTATTTCTTTAACTAGATGAATCTCTGAGGATATAATTTTTTGACATTTCATTATGCCTAGATAAGTCTCTGGGAATTTTTTTCAACATTTTATTATACCTAGATAAGTCTCTGGGAATTTTTTTCAACATTTTATCATACCTAGGTAAGTCTCTGGGATTTTTTTATGGAAACCTAATTTTCTTCAATGAATTGACTGTAATAAAACTGTATTTCTGTAACGGTTTTATTATACCTAGATGAGTCTTTGAAAAATTGTAAAGTTTTATTTTTGAGAAAAATATTCCTTTTGTTTTTGTATGATTATGCAATGCCAACTTAACTTGTCATTTAACCGTTTATTATAAATAAATAGGCCTCTTGAGAAATGAAAATTATCATCAGCGGTATTTTCTTTACAAAATAAAGTTATAGTATCATAAAAATGCATTTAATTAGCCTAAAAAGAGCTATGTGACAAGTAGGTCAATGAGGTTAAAAAGGGATATGTATGATATGTAATGATAACAAAGTGGTTAAAAAGGGGCAAGTCTTGGTCAAAAAGTGATATGTACAGATAACAAAATGGTCAAAGAGAGGTAAGTCCTTAAAAGTATATAAGAACTTTGAATATATTAATGTCTTCATAGTGCATGAAAAATATCTCAAATCCTTTAAATTTAGTAAAGAGTTCAGATCGCTATCTTCTATCAGTGATTTATTGAATGCATTTGAAAACTTTAAATGCAATTTTCTCGAAAGTTCCATTTTGGACTTACCCCCTTTTTCGCCAGCATGAGTGATATATATATACATATTATATATATATATATATATATATATATATATATACATATATATATAGTATTATATGTGTGTATGTATATATATATATATATACATATATATATATATATATATATATATATATATATATATATATATATATATATATATATACATATACATACATATACAGAGAGAGAGAGAGAGAGAGAGAGAGAGAGAGAGAGAGAGAGAGAGAGAGAGAGAGAGAGAGAGAGAGAGAGCATAAAACAAAGCCTGAGGCAAAGAACTCGACCAACGTACCTGCATATAAAAACTAAACATAATGGGAATCAGCACTAACCTAGAGGTATGCCTCCTGCATTGTCCACTCCACTCACACTCGAACACGTGACAAATCCCCAAAAATCCTCTTTGCACTCCAAAGATGTGCAACTCCTCGACTCCAAAAGGAGTGCATGCAGGTGGTTCTCGCAACGTGAATAGCCACACCACCCAAAATCAGGTATGGCCCACCCCACCCCCAACTCCTCAACTCATAACGTATTCACGTTTCATGCCTGCCAGTGAGTCAACAATCCACAGATACAATGAGTCATTCGCAACAGATCAATTCGTCACGCTTAACCGACGGCACTGTGAGGCTGAGTGATAAAGAACATGCTTTATCATAAGGCGGATTTTTTTTTTTTTACAGAGTATCTAGTTTAGACAACGGTTAAGATATGATTGTCAATATTCGGTTTGTGTTTCATTCGATATGATAACTAGCTTAAAACAACAGCTTCAACTTTTTGGTGTCTATATTTTTATATAAATATATATTTAAATATATATATGATAAATAACTAAAAACAATTCAACCTTTTGGCAAGTACATATATATATGATATAAATACATAAGTATATATATATATATATATATATATATATATATATATATATATATATATATATATATATACATACACACACACACACACAATGATTCACACAATTCAGCTGTTTAGCCTCTTTACCCTAGCATGCCCGGGTAGGATCTTTCTACATTCTAGTTTTTACCGTCGTAGAATGTTTTAAGGACAGGATAGAAAAAGATAAAAAAAAAAAAAAAAAAAAACTAGGGAAAAAAAATAGCATCTCCAAAATACAGCTACAGGCCAAGGCGGGGGTACAAAAGCTCAAGACAGTCACTGAGTTTCCTGTAACTATTTTGTAATCCCTCTTCAATTTGTAGCATAGTGTAGATTAAAATAATGAAGATATTCAGCAAAATTGTTCTTCACATGTAACATTCACTATCTTCAGTCATTTTTCATTCTCAAGATATTTCATAAGGTTTCCCATTTCTAGTTTCTGTAAAAGAAAACTGTTAAAATGACTATTTGTCTGGCCGTCCGCACTTTCAGCTTTCTGTAAAAGAAAACTTATGTGACGGCTCTGTCTGTCCGTCCACACCTTATTCTGGCCGCACTTTTTTCTGTCCGCACTTTTTCTGTCAGCCCTCAGAGCTGAAAAACTACTGAGGCTAGAGGGCTGTAAATTGACATGTTGATCATCCACCCTCCAATCATCAAGCATACCAAATCGCAGCCCTCTAACCTCAGTAATTCTGATTTTATTTAAGGTTAAAGTTAGCCATAATCGTGCGTCTGGCACTGGTATTAAGTGCCAATAACGCAGGCCACCACCGGATCGTGGCTGAGAGTTTTATACAGCATTATACGCTGTGCAGAAAACTCGCTTGCGCCGAAGAAACTTCGGGGAATTTTTCACTTGTTCACCTTGTACCCATCCCTCCTAATGGTAACATATACCTACTTAAACTTAGTTAGACCTCGGGAAATCCAAAACGACGGCCCAATTTGCATGAGATGAACCTTAATCGTGAAATATGCGAGGGAAAATGATCGTGAATATCACCTTTTGCCTTGAAGAAACGAATTTACGAAAACCACACGTGTAACTTTCCAGTGCATATATGTATATGAGTAAGTATTCATATTCAAATTACACGTATTAGGCTTCAATAAATCATCTCGTCTTGCTGAAGCCTAATACGAGTAATATGAATATGTTATACACAGTGAAGTTGTGGGTATGTACCATATTATTCTATCATATTATATTAAGTACTTTTTGAGGTACGCTTTTCATTTTCATAAAATTTGGTACAATATTAATACGCTTTGTCCTACCTCATATAAACTGGAGGTAGTTGGAATATTAAATTTAGGCCACAGACCACGCGCTGAGACTTACGAGGTCATTCGGCGCTGAAAATAATGTTCAAACAATTGTTCGGCGAGGGTTCAGGAAAGTAAGATGGAAGAAAGAGAATATGAATGGAGGTAGAGTAAAAGGACCGAAAAGGGTTGCAGCTAGGGGCCGAAGGAAGGGACCCCGCAAAGAACCTTAATGCCTACAGACCTCTTCATAAAAAGCTTTACGAATAATGTAAGCGAATGACAATTTCCATAAATGCCATCAAACACTAAATATACTATAAGATATGCTACACTCACCTACGCTCCATCCCCGAGGTTTTCATCTCAATTACTTTCGTCTCGGTGAACAACGAACGAAGGTCTCGTAAACGGGGGAGAAAGGAAATATTACAGCATAATTCAATATGACTTGACAATTACTGCCGGCTCTGATGGCTAAATTTTTCATCGAAAGCATCAAAATCTCGGGCCGTCGATAATTTTTCGAGCGACTGAAGGAACGGGCGAGGCAAGGAGTGCTTGAACGGAGAGAGAGAGAGAGAGAGAGAGAGAGAGAGAGAGAGAGAGAGAGAGAGAGAGAGAGAGACTCAAAGTTTCTATCATCAAAATCATACCGAGGCTTCCTATAATAGAGAGTGTTTGGACTGATGCGTTCGTCTAGAGAGAGAGAGAGAGAGAGAGAGAGAGAGAGAGAGAGAGAGAGAGAGAGAGAGAGAGACTCAAAACATATCATCATCATAATCTTCCCAAGACGTACTATGATAAAAAGATCTATACAGAGACAGACAGACAGACAGACTCAAACATATCATCATAATCTTCCAAAGACTTACTGCGATAAAAAGATCTGTACGGGGAGAGAGAGAGAGAGAGAGAGAGAGAGACTCAAAATATATCATCATAATCTTTCCAAGACTTACTATGATAAAAGATCTGTACAGAGAGAGAGAGAGAGAGAGAGAGAGAGAGAGAGAGAGAGAGAGAGAGAGAGAGAGAGAGAGACTCATAATATAACATCATCATAATCTTCCCAAGACTTACTGTAAAAAAAGATCTGAGCAGAGAGAGAGAGAGAGAGAGAGAGAGAGAGAGAGAGAGAGAGAGAGAGACTCAAAATGTATCATCCCCATAATCATAGAAACACTTACTGCAATAAAAGGATTTGTGGAGAGGAACAAACACAAGAAACAAGAAACAAAGAGAGAGAGAGAGAGAGAGAGAGAGAGAGAGAGAGAGAGAGAGAGAGAGAGAGAGAGTCTGAAGTCTGCAACAGAAGCCCCAGTGTGTCACTGGCCTCGGAAATGAGACAGCAACGTGGAGAGAGAAGACCAGCCAGAGGCGGATTTCCTCTTCTTTATCATTTTTTAGGTGTCCTAAATCATGCCTAATTCGACTAACGGCGCCCCCGGGAGACGGCTTAGCGAAGGATATTAAAAATAATAATTATAATAAATTATATTAAAAATAATAATTATAATAAATTGAGATTATTTCTGTGATCTTGATAGTATTGAAGAGATTTACATAGACTTGCAGCTTCCGTTTTGTCTACACATTCTATACATACATACATACATACACACATATACAAATAAAAATTTATTTATATATATCCAATTATAATCACTGAGGAAAAAATGGATATATAACTCGCGTGTCACTGTGATTTTAGTCACGCATTTGTAATATATATACATATATATATATATATATATATATATATATATATATATATATATATATATATATATATATATATATATATATATATATATATACACAGATTCCCAAATAAGTCATTAACGATTCAAGTTAGAAGCTCAGGACCACACTCCCAGGATAATCGCCCTTGCTGTATACGAAGAGACACGCAGGAGCAGGTATACCATAGACGAAACGTTGGGCGCAGCAAAAGTCAGAATTAGTCACAGATTCTGTCCTACAATTATTGTAGAGTTGTTTTAATGAGGTCACGCTCGTGAAATGGCCTCTTGCACTAATGACGAGGATAAAAACACTACTGAATTGCGGTAAAGTAGGTCTGGTCGATATACCTGCAGACCCTAGAAGCACTCCCTTCTCTCTCTCTCAAAATTTTACGTTAGGTTTTCTGTACTATTTTTCTCCAATCTCTCTCTCTCTCTCTCTCTCTCTCTCTCTCTCTCTCTCTCTCTCTCTCTCTCTCTCTCTCTCAAAATTTTACATAAGGTTTTCTGTACTATTTTTCTCCAAACCCATTTCCATGCAGTCTCTCTCTCTCTCTCTCTCTCTCTCTCTCTTAGAATTTTCCGTTAAGTTTTCCGTACCCTTTTTCTCCTAACCCTTTTCCATGTAGATTCTCTCTCTCTCTCTCTCTCTCTCTCTCTCTCTCTCTCTCTCTTTCTCTCTCTCTTAGAATTTTCCGTTAAGTTTTCCGTACCCTTTTTCTCCTAACCCTTTTCCATGTAGATTCTCTCTCTCTCTCTCTCTCTCTCTCTCTCTCTCTCTCTCTCTCTCTCTCTCTCTCTCTCTCTCTCTCTCATATTTCCCCGCACCCAACACTAAGCTTCCCTCCCTCTTACATGACAAACCACTTACGTGATTCAAACATTTTCCCGGGTGATGTCGAATGGACAATCAAGTCCATTAAAAACCCCTTTCAAAGGAATGCGAATGAATAACAGTTTCGACCTGAATCTTGGGGTCAGTATCTACTCCGACCTCTCTTCTAAGTTTAAGGTCTTACTAATTAACCACACCCGGCTCCACTTGCGGTTTATTCGTGTCTCATTGTGACCCAGTTCCCTTTCACGTCAGATTCCTTAAATTCAAATGTAATGATTGGGAGCTTGTGGGGTATAAGTAATCAGTTTTTGCTGTTTCTCGATCTGCGATTTTTTTTTTTTTTATTCTATGGTTTTTTTCAACTGAACCTCGGCTTTGTATTATCAAAATGTCTCTCATAGTAATCTCTCTCTCTCGCTCTCTCTGTCTCTCTCTCTTATACTGATGTCTCGTCTCTCTCTTTGTCCGATATCTCTCTCTCATACTGATGTCTCTCTCTCTCTCTCTCTCTCTCTCTCTCTCTCTCTCTCTCTCTCTCTCTCTCTCTCAAACTGATGGATACAGCAGTATTTAGATGGGTTTGTAACCACGCGATTTTCTTTTCATATTTAACATCTGTTTTCTCCATTCCCAGATTACATTAACCCCGACGACATGGGCTGCTTCAGAATCGTGAGACCGTGTATGCATACAGCCAGTTCTATCTAAATAAACATACACACACACACCGGCTGTGCCTACAGTAAAACTCTTGCTGCCAAGCCAGTATGGGGTGGTCACCGACCCACGTCCCATAAAATTAATAAAACAATACTTGAACAGGAATGGGGCTGAGGTATTTCATTACAACGACGACTCCTAACCTCTTTGTTTAATAAACTCAGGGAATAACTGAGCAATTTCGCATGGCTAGTAGGGGCAGACAGAGTGGATATATATATATATATATATATATATATATATATATATATATATATATATATATATATATATATATATATATATATATATATATATATATATATATCGTGTATAGTTGAAATTACTTGAAATTATACAGCCAATTAGGACTGACAACCTGATTTGAACTGAGCACAGGGCAGTAATGCGTATGAAAATGTGAAACTGAAACCCAAATTATTTAAGTAAGCCTTTAAATCTTCCTTGACTGTTCTGTGGTAAAAGCCATTTTTTTATGATACACACACACACACACACACACACACACACACACACATATATATATATATATATATATATATATATATATATATATATATATATATATATATATATATATATATATATATAAATTTCTACTACCCGTTTTAAGCCTCAATAGGATGAGATTGTTTAGATTCCAGATTCTTCAATTTACAAAGTACAATCTTCCAAGTACTAGCTTTCGAAGACGTATAGTCTTCTTCATCACGTACCGATGATTGCTTTATAAATCAGAGAATATGGACTCTAAACCAGTCCGTCTTACTGATGCCTTACACGAGCAATATGAATATATTCATGTATGCATTATTATGTATTATGTATGCACGTATGTACGTTTTATCAATACTGATAGCAATGTATACCAAAAATCCATATTTATATACAGTAAACTATATTGCAATGTAGAAGACAAAAGACAAAAAATTAAGGATTTATATTACAAAAACTGTTCATCAAGAGATTGTGAATTTCTTAGCAATGGAATCATAATGGAGGAAATTCACACTGATATATTTCAAGCTTGTTTTCCTTGTAGGGAACTGTCACCACTATATGGGTCGGTGAGAGTCAAAGAAATATTTGTCGGACCGGTTGCGGCTGGTGCTTACTTCCTGAATAATCGAGATGGTTATCGCATTCTTTGCATACTCCTCAGATTCGTACTCTGGAGGTGGGTAGGAGACAATAAAATTCCTAGTATGTGTGTGTGTAATGCACTATATATATATATATATATATATATATATATATATATATATATATATATATATATATATATATATATATATATATATATATACATACAAAAACACACACACACACATATATATATGCGTATATATATATATATATATATATATATATATATATATATATATATATATATATATATATAATTTTGTTGTTGTCTCGTTCTTGATCAAATCTATAAAACTCTATTGGTAAAGCTGTTAATATATTTTCAGAGACCAATAATCGCTAGCAGCACTTACGCTGATCGTGATATTAAGAGGAGGATGATAATAATAATAATAATAATAATAATAATAATAATAATAATAATAATAATAATAATAATAATAAGAGAAAATACATTCTAGAGAGGGAATGCAAAGCCATTTCCCTCCCTGATTAGCCAGTTTCTCCCCAAAGAGTTTGAAATGCCCTCCTCACGTTCTAACATTAACTACTTTCCCCACCCCCGCTTCTACTGGGGTGTGGGGGTAGGGGATTAGAGGTGGCTGAGGAGCATCCAAAGCCACTGAGGAAAAGCCTTCAAAGATGTAAAGCATTTCTTTCTTAACTACAGAATTTGTAACATAACATTTTTATGTTAAAATTTAAAGTAAAGTATTGCCGGTTCTGTCTTTTCTTGTATAAGAAATTTCACCTAAAAATATCAGTTCGTCTTTTCACATTTCACCTTTTTACTGAATTCTCTCTCTCTCTCTTCTCTCTCTCTCTCTCTCTCTCTCTCTCTCTCTCTCTCTCTCTCTCTCAAGGTTAACAGACCAAGCAAAACGCACGGGTGACAAAGTAGCCTCGATAAAAACGCGAAAACGTTGATGCGATTACTCTTTCCAGTCAAAACTTCAAATAATTATTCACTTATGCCATTTCTATAGTTTCTGCCAACGAGTCTCAGGGATTCATTATCGTACTCCGGCAACCTAACGATAGGTTGCGATAGCGCGATAATGATCGAAACCTTCAGATAAGTTGGGTAATTCTATAATGATGAAAGACAGACCAGGAGAAATGCATTCTGTCTGGGCACAAATCCACCCCTTGAAGAACTCCGCTAATTTCTAACCTTGAAGAACCCCACTAATTTCTAACCTTGAAGAACTCCACTAGTTTCTAGGTGTTATTTAGTCATACTTTAAAAAGTAAATGAAGTCTTTTACAAGAAATACATCACGAAGGGGAAAATACTTGAACGAGAGAAGGAAAGGGAGGGGTGATGAATGAGGAGGAGAAAGATGGGAGAAAAAGAAATGGCATTTCAAAATGACGGAGAGGCGCCCAAGTGACTCATAAAAGTGATAGAGAAATGACGGCGCCCCTGAAGAAGACCCTGAGGTCAAGCGATTACTATTCGCTTAGAGGAACAAAGCTATACACACACACACACGCGCACGCGCGCGCACAGAGAGAGAGAGAGAGAGAGAGAGAGAGAGAGAGAGAGAGAGAGAGAGAGAGAGAGAGAGAATCAATTTACCTTGGCAAAATTACCAATGCAAGTCACAATGAGGTGTGTGTGTGTGTGTGTGTGTGTGTGTGTGTGTGTGTGTGTGTGTGAGAGAGAGAGAGAGAGAGAGAGAGAGAGAGAGAGAGAGAGAGAGAGAGAGAGAGATCAATTTACCTTGGCAAAATTATCAATACAAGTCAATGAGATCTGTGTGTGTGTGTGTGTGTGTGTGTGTGTGAGAGAGAGAGAGAGAGAGAGAGAGAGAGAGAGAGAGAGAGAGAGAGAGAATCCGTTTAGCCTGGAAAACTATTACCGAATACACAATGAGATCTGTGAGAGAGAGAGAGAGAGAGAGAGAGAGAGAGAGAGAGAGAGAGAGAGAGAGAGAGAGAGAGAGAGAGAGAGAGAGAGTTAACCTTTCAATAACCAGGACCCCTTGCAACAGAACTTAGCACAAGGCTACGGCGAAGGAAAAAGAGACGCGGGAAAGTAATGATAATGATGATGATGATGACGAAAATAGTGAATAATAATGAGACGCAAAGGTGACTTAACTGGTGTACCTGTCATGGCTTTCAACATCAACAGCTCTGTGATATAGTATTAAAAGATCCAATTCAGATAATTACAACCTTTATGAGTGACTCGCTTCCGTGATCAGTTTGTATGTATATGGCAGAGAGAGAGAGAGAGAGAGAGAGAGAGAGAGAGAGAGAGAGAGAGAGAGAGAGAGAGAGAGATTAATTTACCTTGTCAAAATTATAACCGCAAAGCACAATGAGATTTATGTTAGAGAGAGAGAGAGAGAGAGAGAGAGAGAGAGAGAGAGAGAGAGAGAGAGAGAGAGGATGATGAAATACCAGAGAAAGACCGTTTCACAAGACAAGCCCAATGCAACTTCAGGTTGGAAAAAAATTCAAGTACAAAAATCTGAGGAGGAGGAGGAGGAGAGGCAGGAAAGAGGGGGGGGGGGGCTATCCCCGTCCCTCGAGTCAGGATGGGTTTAAGGTGAAGGTGATCGCGTATTTCTCTCTCTCTCTCTCTCTCTCTCTCTCTCTCTCTCTCTCTCTCTCTCTCTCTCTCTCCTCACACACAGATCTCACTGTATTGCGGTGATAATTCTGCCAGGGTAAATTGATCTCTAAGTTGAGAGAGAGAGAGAGAGAGAGAGAGAGAGAGAGAGAGAGAGAGAGATGGTTAGTAAAACTGATCATAAAGGCTTAGTAAGTTCTCTCTCTCTCTCACTTAGTTTCAACTTAGTGCCCAAACTTCACTGTTCTGATGCCATGTAATACGCCATAACTTCATTAATCTAAAAGTTCTCTGACCTCGCAGGACCCACAGTTGAGAGAGAGAGAGAGAGAGAGAGAGAGAGAGAGAGAGAGAGAGAGAGAGAGAGAGAGAGAGAGAGAGAGAACTTAAATTTCCCAAAACCTAACTCAATAAATTTAAAATGAATATTTTTAAATATCCAAGTGTATTGTGTGTGTATTATACATACACATATATATATATATATATATATATATATATATATATATATATATATATATATATATATATATATATATATATATATATATATATATATATATATATATGTGTGTGTGTGTGTGTGTACGCGCCAACACTATCCTTAGAAACCTAGCCCAATCCTTGGAAGTAATCTTAATATAAACGTAAATAAAAACCAAGAGCCTTACTGCAACGCCAGCAATAAATGTTTACAGAAAAATCGTGAATTAATTCAAAAACGCCAAGACCAGACCCACGATTTTATGCCGTCAAAGGGCCTCCCGAAACGATTCTTCTTCTGTGGAAGGTGAGAATTAGATTAGAATATATGATTTAGGCCAAAGGCCAAGCGCTGGGACCTATGAGGTCATTCAGCGATAAAAGGAAAATTGAGAGTAAAGGAGATTTGGAAGGTTTAACAGGAGGAAAGCCTCGCAGCTGCACTTTGAAACAACTGTAGGAGAGGGTGGAAAGTAAAATGGGAGAAAGAAAACATGAACGGAGGGGTGAGAATTGGGACAAGGTGAAAGTTTAAGAAGCTGGACAGCCAAGTGGGGAGAGACCAGATGATGATGATGAAATATAGGAGAAAGTCTTGCAGCCTGAGAACCTCGCCATCATTATATATCGGGCGATTTTTAGTTTTCTGAAAAGAAAACTATTGTGCCGGCTTTGTCTGTCCGTCCGCACTTTTTTCTGTCCGCACTTTTTCTGTTCGCCCTTAGATCTTAAAAACTACTGTGGCTAGAGGGCTGCAAATTGGTATGTTGATCATCCACCCTCCAATCATCACACTTACCAAACTGCAGCCCTCTAACCTAAGTAGTTTTTATTTTATTTAATGCTGAAGTTAGCCATGATCGTGCTTCTGGCAACGCAACAAACAGGCCACCACGGCCGGCTGAGAGTTTCATGGGCCGCGGCTCATACAGCATTATACCGAGACCACCAAACCATAGATCTATTTTCGGTGGCCTTGATTATACGCTGTAGCGGCTGTACAGAAAACTTCGGCGCATTTTCTGTTATTAAATGTAATCCGAATCTGGCCTCCCCACTGCATAAATCCCCCTGTGACAGGATTAGCAGCCCCTGTTTTTGACAGACGGGGACCCTAATCCCCCGGTAACTTGGAAAGGTTGACGAAAACTCTATGGAAGGGGAGGAAGGGTGGGGGGGGGAATTACGCCATCGTAAAAGCCAAATCGATAAATCAATCTTTCTGGCATTGAACGAATCAGCGGGTTCCCAGTAACTTACAATAATTACTCCCTTTAGTTTAACATTATGTATCACAGTTAAAGACTGTTCCAGAGGTCCTTTATTCCTCACACCGTTGGACTGTGGAACAGTCTCTCTGAGGACGTGGCGCAATTGGAACCTCAAAAGTGCAAGCAAAGTTAGAATGTGTTAGTACCATAAAATATTCTCCTAGAATTTTAATCAACTTAAATTTTTCTCTATCTATATATTAGTTTCTAATTTTTTTTCTAATAGCTGATCTCTTCTTTCTGCATTTCCTATTATCATCTGTTACTTCTTTCAAACGAACATCATAATGTTCTTTAGAAGTTTGAATTTCTAGTCAGTGGCCCATTTGGTGGGCTTGTTCCATATGAATAGGGTTCATTTTCTGAATAATAATAATAATAATAATAATAATAATAATAATAATAATAATAATAGGGAGGTCATGATCGGTGCTGAATTATGATTGGCTGCCGGGGCATGTGCCCTCAGGTGGAGCCTTCCCATCAAGTTCTGTTTCGTCTTGCGTGCGAGCGGCGTTGTAGTGCTGAGGATGAAGAGAAGAATTTCGATCCTCGGATGCCGAATTTTGATTTGCTCGTACGCTATGGGGATCGCTCGGTGCATGTCTCCTGGCTGCCGTGGGGAGAAGAAAGGTTTCTTGCGTAATGTTGAGTGTTGGTTTCTCCTTCCCAATGTGCAATGCTTCCAAGAGGCGTAGGCGGCGGTGGTCGGTAATTTGGTCAATCACTTCGATGTTCGTGATTATGTCTTTTCTTGCTAGTTTCTGGTTATGGACGGTCCTGGCATGATTAAAGATAGCCCCCTCTTGGGCGTGGCAGGAAATCCTTTTGGAGAAACGCATGGTGGTCATACCGATGTAAGAACCGAGGCATCCTCGGACGGGGCATGAGTACCGGTATACCAGTTGGTTTTCTTCAAGGGGTCCTGCTGAGGGGGGGCTGGGTTGTTGCGCATAACCAGGCTGCTCGTCTTTCTGCTCTTGTAATAGATAACCAGATGTATGTTTCTGTTGGAGTCAGCAGGGCTGACATTATTCTTGATGATGTTTTTGAGGGCGCGTTCGTCTTCTTTATATTTATGATGAAATTGCCCTTTGTAGAAGAGCTCTATGCGTTCAGGGGCATCGGGATATAGAAGAATCTATCAAGGCGAACATCGATAGATGGTACCGTCAGGAACCTCGCCCTGATGCCCTGAACGCATAGAGCTCTTCTACAAAGGGCAATTTCATCATAAATATAAAGAAGACGAACGCGCCCCCTCAAAAACATCATCAGAATAATGTCAGCCCTGCTGACTCCAACAGAAACATACATCTGGTTATCTATTACAAGAGCAGAAAGACGAGCAGCCTGGTTAAATTTCAACAACCCAGCCCCCTCAGCAGGACCCCTTGAAGAAAACCAACTGGTATACCGGTACTCATGCCCCCGTCCGAGGATGCCCGGTTCTTGCGAATCGGTATGACCACCATGCGTTTCTCCAAAAGGATTTCCTGCCACGCCCAAGAGGGGGCTATCTTTAATCATGCCAGGACCGTCCATAACCAGGAAACCAGCAAGAAAGACATAATCACGAACATCGAAGTGATTGACCAAATTACCGACCACCGCCGCCTACGCCTCTTGGAAGCATTGCACATTGGGAAGGAGAAACCAACACTCAACATTACGCAAGAAACCTTTCCTCCCACGGCAGCCAGGAGACATGCACCGAGCGATCCCTATAGCGTACGAGCAAATTGGTACTCGGCATCCGAGGATCGAAATTTTCTTCATCCTCAGCACTACAACGCCGCTCGCACGCAAGACGACGAAACAGAACTTGGATGGGAAGGCTCCGCCCGAGGGTACATGCCCCGGGCAGCCAATCATAATTCAGCACCGATCATGACCTCCCCTATAAATAATAATAATAATAATAATATTCTTTGGAAGCTTGAATTTCAAGTCAGTAGCCCTTGTGGTGGGCTTGTTCCACATGAATAAGGTTCATCTTCTGAATAATAATAATAATAATAATAATAGTAATAATAATAATAATAATAATAATAATTGTGGTTTAATCCACAATTCCAGTACACTAGATTTAACACCTGAGCTGAACTGTCGAACAGCCAAAAGAGGTGAGAGGATTTCAACAATCTCAGTCACGACCACCTGTGTAACCGAACTTTGCCGTAGAGCGGAACAGGAAATTGTAACAATTGTAATTACGACGAGAGGCCCAATGGTGCACGAAATGTAATGTACCTTCAGAGGATACGTTACTATTTTCATTATAATTCAATAGCTCAGTTACATCACTAAATCATATTTCTACTTTTTTTTTAAACGATTTGTGAAATTTATGAAAATGAAGGCTATGAAGTACAAGGATTTACAGGTGAAACTGAGAGAAAACGTCACAGTTACACTAAGAATAACAATTTAGGGTGTTGGACGGCAAAACTGAATGGAATGGAATATAAAATTTAGGCGAAAGTTCAACCACTGGGACCTATGAGGTCATTCAGCGCTGAAAGGGAAATTGACAGTAAAAGGTTTGAAAGGTGTAACAGGAGGAAAACCTCGCAGTTGCACTATGAAGCAATTGTTAGGAGACGGTAGAAAGTAAGATGGGAGAAGGAGAATACGAACGGAGGTACAGTAAAAGGAATGAAAGTGGGTGCAGCTAGAGGCCGAAACGACGCTTATAAACACCCTTTAGTAATGCCTACAGTGCACCAAGTGAGGTGCACTGACGACACCACCCGCTACGCCGTATGCTCTTTGATAAGGCTTATAAGAAAGATTGTCTTTGAATGTGACGTGAAAATTGGAGCAATTTAAGGTTAAAGAAGTTGGACAGCAAAGCTGGAGGAAACCAAAGGGAACAGATGTAGAAGACAGCCGGACAAAGGCCCGGTGGTGGCCTATTCCATATCGCTGCCAGAAGCACGATTATGGCTAACTTTAACCTTAAATAAAATAAAAACTACTGAGGCTAGAGGGCTGCAATTTGGCATGTTTGATGCTTGGAGGGTGGATGATCAACATAACAATTTGCAGCCCTCTAGCCTCAGTAGTTTTTAAGATCTGAGGGAGGACAGAAAAAGAGCGGGCATAAAAAAGTACGGACGGACAGACAAAGCCGGCACAATAGTTTTCTTTTACAGAAAACTAAAAAAACCTGAAGTCTAGTCCACAAGAAAGACAAACTAGCGACTAGCAGATAGAAAATGATAATTGATCGATTAGTTTTCAGATCAAGAGGCTGCGAGACAAAATCAGAGCAATGAACAAATACCTCTAAATTGCCTAACAACTGCAGTAATAAAAATAAACAAAAAAAAAAAGCACTTTTGCTGATATGTATCAATCACGATCGAGTCGCCGAGCATTCCACACAAAAAAAAAAATACACACAAATAAAAACAAGTAATTAAATATACCCAAACCATTCATATCAGATATTTCCTGGTCACTTAATTGCCTTCCTGTCATAAAGAGAATGCGTTTCCCGAAATCTGCTTTCATCAGACAATGCTCCGGAGTGAACAATGGCCATTTTTGTCTTCGCCAATGATTGCAAGCTTACGTATCAAAGAGGAATTCCCCCAGCTTGCCCTCAATACTCTGAAAATGCCACGGCCGCCTGGAAAGAGCGCTGACTGGTCGGTTACTGGCTGCGACCTGGCGTCACACGGCCCCGTTGGCATTACTTTCGGTTCTCTGTAGCGTGCCTTCGGGCCCTAGCTGCAACCCCTTTCATTTCTTTTACTGTGACTCCTTTCATATTCTCTTTCTTCCATTTTACTGTCCACTGAATATTATATATATATATATATATATATATATATATATATATATATATATATATATATATATATATATATATATATATATATATATATATAACAAACAATAATAATAAGTAATCCTACAATACTTCAAAATAAAACGAATACTAAAACCATCAGAACAATAAAATCCACACCACCATTGCATAACCCTGCAACCATCAAATGGTAAGAAAGTCAACCGTATTCTCACCGCTTGACAACTATATTGCGGTGTGATGAGAGCCCCGGGGACTTCGTCACTCCTGGAATATCAACAATAAACACGAACTCCTGCCTTACATAAAGAATCACGACCTGAAACCGCAGGCAGGAGGAGGAGGAGGAGGAGGAGGAGGAGGAGGAGGAGGAGGAGGAGAGACTTCGGTTGCACGGCGAGTATGTTACTCAATCTGGACGGAGACCTGATTAGGGTCAACCACAGGACTGGAGGGGCTCCGTGAATGACCTCGAATAGAGATAGGACAACAGGCTTCTATATAACAGATCATTCCAACTGGATTTGACAACTTCATTCTAATGAAGTCTAGGAATGAGTATTTAATGATTATCGTCATTGTAATTTAAAATCTCCCTGCGGATGTCGTGCAGTTGGAACTTCTTCAAAAGTTCAAGCGAAGATGCGATGCATTACTGCCCTAATACTATTCTCGTTGCATCTTAATACATTTTTAGGTGTTTATTTTTTAATAAGTGAGATGTCTTCTTTCTGTATTTCCCTTTACCTCCTCTTACTTCTTCCTAACGAACACCATATTCCATGGAAGCTTGAATTTCAAGTCAATGAATAGGGTGCATCTTCTGAATAATAATAATAATAATAATAATAATAATAATAATAATAATAATAATAATAATAATAATAATAATAATAATAATATGTACACCGGCCAGCTCTAAGCAGATATCAGCCTTGGAGAAAAGAGAATAATAAGACGAATTGAAAAGATCTAGTATAAAATCAGTTCCACTAATGCTGCCATTTGTTTAGCAGAACATGCCTAAAAGAGGGTCTACTCCCTTAAAAAAACAACAACAACAACAACAACAACAATAATAATAATAATAATAATAAAAATAATAATAATAGTAATAATAATAACATACTCTGTATAGCACTGCCAATACTTGAGCAATAACAACAATAATATTAATTATAACAATAACAATAATTATGGTTCAAGGAACCCATTACAAAGCCCAGTTCCACCTTTTCCAAAAAATAAAAATAAAAAAATACAAAATACATTAATCAATCAAAAAAAAAAACAAGAGCAAAGGCACCGTCCCGGTTCTCGCTTAATGAGAGAGAGAGAGAGAGAGAGAGAGAGAGAGAGAGAGAGAGAGAGAGAGAGAGAGAGAGAGAGAGAGAGAGAGATTACCATAAAGCAAAGTACATACTAGACAAGAACAGACGTCGAAATAAAGAAGAAGGAGAAGACGTCAAAAGAGAAGAAGAAGTAGGAGGAGGAAAAGGAAGAGACGTCGGAAGAGGAAGAATAAGAAGAAAGAGACGAAGGAGGAGGAGGAGGAGGAGAAAAGGTGCAGACAGAGGGTCGTGCAGAGGTGGAAAGGGAAACGTGCGATCTTCGAAGGTGCGAGGATTTGGCAGCGTCACGCCAGCTCAGACCAAACAATCGCTCGAGAATTCATCTCCATATGCACGTTGAAGTTTTGTTTCTGCGATATCGGTATCACTTAATGGTCTCGACACTTCCCGCCCCTTTCGGAACGTTATTTTTTTTGGTTTCGTGATATTTTCTTGAAAGGTCTGACTTACTACGTCTTTTCAAATGTGATCCTCTATTTCATATTTTCTTGATAGGTCTGACTTCAGTGCCTTTCGAAATATTATCTTTTGTTTCTTAATATTCTCCTCAAAAGTATGACTTCTTTTGCCTTTCCAAACTCTATCTTTTTTTCCAAAGTATTTTCTTGAAAGGTCTCACTTTCTGTACCTTTCCAAGTTTTACCTTTTGTTCTATAATATTTTCTTAAAAGGCCGACTGCCTGTATCTTTTCAATGTTATCTTCTATTTCATATTTTCTTGAAAGGTCTGACTTCCAGTAGGCTACCTTTCCAAATTTTACCTTTTGTTCCATAACATTTTTTTTAAAAATACAATTTTTTTTTAAAGGTCTGACTTCCAGCACCTTTCCAAACTGTGCCTCTTGTTTCGACATTCTTGATAACACTCGGTGGATGGACTGGCATAGGGCAAAACTGCAGTGAGGTGGTCTGGTTCTGTTGGCATAATGGGTACCACAATCACGCCCAAACGGCAGAAGATAAAGTGTTACGGTGTTGATTGTATACGAAACATTAATCGTAAGGCAAGAAACAATTTAATGAATAAGTCCCTAGTTCCAAAATTCTTTCACAAGGACAATCATCGACAAAAAAACTGCTATGGTTGCATTAAAAAAAAATAAAAAAGAGGTTTATGTTCCTTGCAACCGCATCCTAATGACTTAAACGTCATCTCTCTCTCTCTCTCTCTCTCTCTCTCTCTTTTAGAGAGGGTGTGGAGGGGGGGGGAAGGGAAGTACAATCGTAATGAATTATAATTCATCATACCACAAAATGTCACTTATTCATAATGGACAAAAATCACAAAGTAACCAGCTCAACTTCTACAATTAATAAGAACCAGTGTATTGCATTTGAATGCGCACAATTATATAAGCGCAGAATAACACAAAGGGTATCATGATGTAGTTCGCCTTTTGGAAACGGGATTATTCTGAATAATAAACAAGATATGATAGGAGTGAGTGCAGGATGGAGGAAGATGCGTGGAAGAAAAGCAAACGAAAACAATGAAAGGTTCAAAAGGAAGATGGTAATGGTATATTAATGGGGGAGGAGTAAATGACAATACCAGAGAGAGAGAGAGAGAGAGAGAGAGAGAGAGAGAGAGAGAGAGAGAGAGAGAGAGTTAGGCCGCTTTAAGGGTTGCAATTCATACAACTGCCTACCCACACTATTACTTTTACATGTATGTATGTATTTATACATATTTAAACAGATAGATAGGTAGATCTAGATATGCATAAAACTATTACAACCACAAGATCCTCTTAACTTCATGAATTCTTCACACTTTTTGGATACGCTTGTCACTACAAAGCCTTAGATCCAAATGCAAGAGTATGAAGTCATTCTGATGCCCGTGGCAGGATTCGAGCCCGCATCCAGAGTATCAGAACCAAGAGGTCACGCTGCCATCCAAAAGGAGTGAAGAATTCGAGAAGTTAAGAGGGCATTGTGGTTAATACAATGACATACGTATCTGGTAAAAGAGTAAACAGTAGATTGTGTCTATCTATATATCTATCTTTATATACATATATATATATATATATATATATATATATATATATATATATATATATATATATATATATATATATATATATATATATATATATATATTATTTTTCTTTCCTAATAACTAGCCTATTTTTTGGATAGAAAAGTACCAGCGTACTTGTGCTGCTATCTTGTCTTTTCTCTGGAAACACATCTGTTATGAATTATATATATATATATATATATATATATATATATATATATATATATATATATATATATAGAAATCATCAACACACAATCACGTGTGGAACAGAAATAAATTTCTGACTCACGTCAGGATCAACCCAGGTCTCAGGTGGAAAGCAGGCGTTACCCACTGGGCCATAGAAGTCTAAAGAAGTCGGAACCTGAGAGCAACTGCACCCAAGGAATTACCTGGGCAAGCTAACTGCTTGCATACCAGCGAGTTTTCCCCAACTTCCCGACTCAGCAATGACCCAATGCTCTCAGGTTCCGACTTCTTTTAGACTTGTATGGCCCAGTGGGTAACGCCCTTGCTTTCCACCTGAGAGACCTGGGTTCGATCCCGACGTGAGTCAGAAATTTATTTCTGTTCCACACGTGATTGTGTGTTGATGATTTTATCTTATTCACTCAGAAGGATAATTCGAATGAAATGTTGTCCATTGGGTCATTGCTGAGTCAGGAAGTTGGGAAAACTCGCTGGTATGCAAGCAGTTAGCTTGCCCAGGTAATTCATGAGTGCAGTTGCTCTCAGGTTCCGACTTCTTTTAGACTTCTATGGCCCAGTGGGTAACGCCCTTGTTTTCCACCTGAGAGACCTGGGTTCGATCCCGACGTGAGTCAGAAATTTATTTCTGTTCCACACGTGATTGTGTGTTGATGATTTCTATCTTATTCACTCAGAAGGGATAATTCGAATGAAATGTTGTCCATTGGGTCATTGCTGAGTCAGGAAGTTGGGGAAAACTCGCTGGTATGCAAGCAGTTAGCTTGCCCAGGTAATTCCTTGGGTGCAGTTGCTCTCAGGTTCCGACTTCTTTTAGACTTCTACCATGGCCCAGTGGGTAACGCCCTTGCTTTCCACCTGAGAGAGACCTGGGTTCGATCCCGACGTGAGTCAGAAATTTATTTCTGTTCCACACGTGATTTGTGTTGATGATTTCTATCTTATTCACTCAGAAGGGATAATTCGAATGAAATGTTGTCCATTGGGTCATTGCTGAGTCGGGAAGTTGGGAAAAACTCGCTGGTATGCAAGCAGTTAAGCTTGCCCAGGTAATTCCTTGGTGCAGTTGCTCTCAGGTTCCGACTTCTTTTAGACTTCTATGGCCCAGTGGGTAATGGCCCTTGCTTTCCACCTGAGAGACCTGGGTTCGATCCCGACGTGAGTCAGAAATTTATTTCTGTTCCACACGTGATTGTGTGTTGATGATTTCTATCTTATTCACTCAGAAGGATAATTCGAATGAAATGTTGTCCATTGGGTCATTGCTGAGTCAGGGAAGTTGGGGAAAACTCCTGGTATGCAAGCAGTTAGCTTGCCCAGGTAATTCCTTTGGTGCAGTTGCTCTCAGGTTCCGACTTCTTTTAGACTTCTATGGCCCAGTGGGTAACGCCGCGTTTTCCACCTGAGAGACCTGGGTTCGATCCTCGACGTGAGTCAGAAATTTATTTCTGTTCCACACGTGATTTGTGTGTTGATGATTTCTATCTTATTCACTCAGAAGGGATAATTCGAATGAAATGTTGTCCATTGGGTCATTGCTGAGTCGGGAAGTTGGGGAAAACTCGCTGGTATGCAAGCAGTTAGCTTGCCCAGGTAATTCCTTGGGTGCAGTTGCTCTCAGGTTCCGACTTCTTTTAGACTTCTATGGCCCAGTGGGTAACGCCTTGCTTTTCCACCTGAGAGACCTGGTTCGATCCCGACGTGAGTCAGAAATTTATTTCTGTTCCACACGTGATTGTGTGTTGATGATTTCTATCTTATTCACTCAGAAGGGATAATTCGAATGAAATGTTGTCTATTGGGTCATTACATGAGTCGGGAAGTTGGGGAAAACTCGCTGGTATGCAAGCAGTTAGCTTGCCCAGGTAATTCCTTGGGTGCAGTTGCTCTCGGGTTCCGACTTCTTTTAGACTTGTATGGCCCAGTGGGTAACGCCCTTGCTTTCCACCTGAGAGACCTGGGTTGATCCTGACGTGAGTCAGAAATATATATATATATATATATATATATATATATATATATATATATATATATATATATATATATATATATACATATATATATATATATTTTTTTATATATATATACATACACATATATATATAACATACATATATGTGTGTGTATGCATGTGCATATATACATATGTGTGTATGTAAACAAATCACCTACCAAACCTAGACGCGAAACACTTGAAGACTCCAAGAAACAACGTACAACGGAGGAAAGGTTTAAACAAAATCCCTGAACAAGAGAAGCACCCATCCTGTGTGACCGGTCCATCTAAAAGTCTTCACCAATCTCTGCATACCCCCCATACCCCCACCCTCCCCACCCCACCCACAACAAAACCGCCCACCATCGCCAACTTTACACTCCCACAATGACATCATCACGTGTATATGCGTGCTGAAGCAACCGAATGCTTGCATTCTAATGCGTTCTCTGCAGACATGCAAGCGCCCTAAATCACTCGAGGCGGATCATGTCATGCGATAACATTTCTATACTACATAGAAATCCTGTTCTATTACGATAGTGAAGTGAATATAGAATTTAGGACAAAGGCCAAGCACTGAGACCTATGCGGTCATTCAGCGCTGAAACGGAAACTGACAGTAAAAGGTTTGAAAGGTGGAACAGGAGAAAAACTTCAAAGCAGTTGCACTATGAATCAATTCTTAGGAGAGGGTGGAAAGTAAGACGGAAGAGAGAGAATATGAAAGGGGGTACAGTAAAAGGAACGAAAGGGGTTGCAGCTAGGGGTCTAAGGAAGGCACGCTGCAAAGAACCTTAAGTAATGCCTGCAGTGCACCGCATGAAAAATAGATTGTTCAAAATACCGAAACACAACATAGGTACATACGTCAAAGTTTTAGGGAACTGTGGAGGCTACTGTCAAAATCTGGTGGTTTGGATAAAAATATCTAAAAGGGGGCGATATTTCCAACTTCACTGCTTAGGAAATATAATAAATAACTGCCTACGGGGACGTGGTTTGTGAAAATTCAAATAAAATCAAACTACGAAACAATTACTTATATTAGTATCAGAAGATTCAGAAGTTCAAGCGAAGATGCAAAGCATTACTACCCTAATGCAATTCAACTTGTATTTTAATACTTTACTTACGCTTTTATTTATTTATTAATATGTTAATTTATGTTGTTTTTTTAATAACTGATCTCCTCTTTCTGTATTTCCCTTTACCTTCTCTTTCTAATGAGCACCGTATTCTTTGGAAGCTTGAATTTCAAGTCAGTGGCCCCTCTGGTGGGCTTGTTCCACATGAATAGGGTTGATCTTCTGATTAATAATAATAATAATAATAATAATAATAATAATAATAATAATAATAATAATAATAATAATAATAATAATATTCTATGGAAGCTTGAATTTCAAGTCAAGTGGCCCCTGTGGTCAGCTTGTTCCATATGAATAGGGTTCATTTTCTGATTAATAATAATAATAATAATAATAATAATAATAATAATAATAATAATAATAATAATAATCAAACTGAATAAAATCGGGCTAGAAAACAATACTTATTTTAGTATTACAAGACAGGCCATAGAAATAAGGAAGTGACCACACGGCTTAAAATCTTTCTAGCCGCGATGTAAGGGCGATGTTGCTGATGAGTTCATAACACGGAATATTAGCAGGCTGGTTTTAAAAAGTATATGCTAAATCCTCTCAACGTGTGGGTGTAGCAATGAAGTTGGAGGAGGAGGAGGAGGAGGAGGAGGAGGAGGAGGAGGAGGAGGGAGGAGGAGGAGGAGGAGGAGAGGAGAGAGAGAGAGGAGAGAGAGAGAGAGAGAGAGAGAGAGAGAGAGAGAGAGAGAGAGAGAGAGAGAGAAATTTATAAGAATAGATAAATTTCTCTGCACCTCACAACAGGAATTCCAAGACAGAGAGAGAGAGAGAGAGAGAGAGAGAGAGAGAGAGAGAGAGAGAGAGAGAGAGAGAGAGAGAGAGAGAGAGAGAGAATTTTTTGGAAAAAAAAAAGCAGCAGCCTTGATTTCTGAACCAGGAAACTCAGCGCTGAAACACAAAATGAAAAACAAACAAAAGTTTGGCAAAAAGAAAATCGACATGATCAGTTACATTCCTTACAATTCACCACAGAAAAACAGAGAGAGAGAGAGAGAGAGAGAGAGAGAGAGAGAGAGAGAGAGAGAGAGAGAGAGAGAGAGAGAGAGTTAGGGGGAATAAATTATGAATGAAAACTTGAAATACCACGAGACAATGCAACCTCCTTCCAATATTACTCTACTTCAGAAGAAGCGAATAAAATTAAAATATATATGGAAGAAAAATAAAGCAAAAAATAATATGAAGGACAGAGCGTATGTCTATGCCAAGGAATAAAAAAAATTAATAAATCTATATGAATATTATGCGCGCGTCATATCCAGTGCGTATGAGTGCAGACGCGCTCGCTCGCGAGCGCGGGAACTTTAAAGGGACGCGAGCGTTCCCTTTAAACGATCGCAAGCGCAGGCCACATGTGTTGCTTTAAGCTCTAAGCGCGCGCGCGCGCACGAGAGAGAGAGAGAGAGAGAGAGAGAGAGAGAGAGAGAGATTCGCTTTATTCCCAGTTATTCGTTTCGGGAGACTTGAGCGACCGGGGCAGAGTCGGATGCTGTAAAAATAAACAACTAAAGATAATAGGCCGTTCGGGTTTCGAGGGCGAGAAACAATGGGCAAGCGATAAAATTGGAGGGCTGAGATTGTTAAATATACACAGTATATATATATATATATATATATATATATATATATATATATATATATATATATATATATATATATATACACATACATATATATATTTATATTTTATATAATATATATATATATATATATATATATATATATAGAGAGAGAGAGAGAGAGAGAGAGAGAGAGAGAGAGTACTTCTATTTTACTTGCGTGAATGGCGCTCCAAACGCTTTCAATAATCTTATCCTTTTTTTTTATTCACATGGGATGCTTCTCCTAATTTCCAATCTATTACAATAATAAAATCCGAGTGGACCTTGTTTGTCCTCCCCCGAGTGACAGTAGGGGGGAGACATGACACAGCCACCCACCCCTCACAAACCAGTTTGTCCGCCCTCGTATATAATACTTGAGAGACATTCAACAATATTAACACATATTTACACCTGAAAACAATTCCTGGTTTTTCATATACAATCAATACTTGCTGGTGGGGAAATCAATGGTATTATCATTAATAACATTAATCCTGGATTTCTATGTATGAATACTTCAAAAGATTTTAACCAAATTATCTACTTCAATGTACAATACTTGAAAAGGGTTTTAACCATATTACTGACTACAAAGACACCTACTCCAAAAATCAATACAAAAACACCAGCTTTAAAAGGCATTAACCATGTAATTATATTTATTCTGGTTTGGCTGGATGCCACACATAGAATTCCCCGTGATTAAACAACGATGCGGCTTACCAATACTATTATCATTGTTGTTCCGAAGGGTTCATCCATACCAACATTATTAACTACCTGATGATTCTCTCACATTTTAAAATCTAATTTTGTGTATAAATAGTATATTATTATTATTATTATTATTATTATTATTATTATTATTATTATTATTATTATTATTATTATTGGAGAAACAAATCCGGTTATGTATATGTGCAAATATTCAAGGATAAATATATGTACATTTACAAAACCGTGGGTTTGTATCTCCATTTTAAGACTCAAGTTACTATTATTATTATTATTATTATTATTATTATTATTATTATTATTATTATTATTATTATTATTATTATTACTCGCACATATATTACCTGTTTTCCCCCTACCTGCCCTAAAATAAAAAAAAAAAAAAATTACCCAAACTGAGAGAATCAAATGTTTCATATTACAACTACAGATATGATTTCAACACAGACATGTTACAGGTAAGTGATGTGCAAATAATGAAGACAAACACGATGTCCATACTCTGTATTTCTATAGGAATAATTTTATTTAAAAATATATATATATATATATATATATATATATATATATATATATATATATATATATATATATATATATATATATATATACATACATACATACATAATCATAATCATGCAGTACAGAAAATATAGTAAAATGTACAGAATCGTTTTCAAACACAAAAACGAACATTACACTACGGGGGGAAGAAAGAGAGAGAGAGAGAGAGAGAGAGAGAGAGAGAGAGAGAGAGAGAGAGAGAGAGAGAGAGAGAGAGAGAGTCAGTCTTCAAACTATCTAAAACTGAGTATGACATGCAGACGTTAAAAACAGTGCGTTCTCCCTTTGAAGTATATATCCAACTTAATTGCTCGCGTCCTTTTTTTACGATCTGGAAAAGCGCATTCGTCTGCAAGTGAAGTACTATCACTCCCCCGCTATTTTTCGGTTCAAAATACGCAATTTTTCGGTTCAAAATACGCAATTTTTCAGTTCAAAATACGCACTTTTAAATGTTAAAATACGCACTTTTTCTATATAAAATACGACTTTTTCAGTTCAAAGTATGTAATTTTTCAACTCAAAACACGCACTTTTTACGGTTCAAAATACACACTTTTTCAGTTCAAAATACACACTTTTTCAGTTCTAAACATGTACTTTTTAAGTTCATAATATAAACTTTTTCAGTTCAAAATACGCAATTTTTCAGTTCAAAATACGCAAATTTTCAGTTCAAAAGACGCACTTATTAGGTTCAAAATACGCACTTTTAAGGTTCAAAACACGCACTTTTTAGGTTCAAAACACACGCTTATTCACTTCAAAATACGGAATCTACAGTTAAAAATATGCATTTTTCAGTTCAAAATACGCACTTTTTCAATTCAAAATACGGACTTTTTTAGTTCAAAATACGGACTTTTTTTTTAGTTCAAAATTCACTTTTCAGTTGAAAATATGCAGTTTTTCAGTTCAAAATACGCAAATTTTCAGTTCAAAATACGCAAATTTTCAGTTCAAAATACACACTTTTTCAGTTCAAAATCGCAATTTTTCAGTTCCAAATACACACTTTTTCAGTTAAAAATACGCACATTTTCAGTTTAAAATACACACTTTTTCAGTTCAAAATATGCAGATTTTCAGTAAAATCACGCAAATTTTCAGTTCAAAATACGCACATTTTCAGTTCAAATTACGCAAATTTTCAGTTCAAAATGCGCAAATTTTCAGTTCAAATTATGCACTTTTTCAATTCAAAACAAACACTTTACCAGTTCAAAATACGCACGTTCCAATTAAAAGACAAAAAGAGCGATAGAGCGAGGCAAAGAATCTGAATGAATACTGCGAATTTTACTAAAGCAACCAGCCTAGGGCAACAAGGGTTTCTTTAAAGATATTATATACATAAATATACATAAACTCCTACCAACCACTACGTCCCTTACGATCCAAAAGCGTACAAACTTAATTATATCAGCTCTCTCTCTCTCTCTCTCTCTCTTTCATCCCGTATATCCCAAAAGCTTATAAGCTTGTTTATATCATCTCTCTCTCTCTCTCATCCCGTATAGGCTATCCCAAAAGCATATAAGCTTATTTACATCATCTCTCTCTCTCTCTCTCTCTCTCTCTCTCTCTATCTCAGTATAACCCAAAGCTTTATGTTTATTTATATCATTCTCTCTCTCTCTCTCTCTCTCTCTCTCTCTCTCTCTCTCTCTCTCTCTCTCTCTCTCTCCTCTCTCAAGTCTTTAAAGGTACACTCGTTTCCGATGCTTCCCGAGTCGCGTGCTTATTCGACTCAGCGGCTGAAATTCTCATTACCGCATGACTGCTCTCTTCAGGACGCAAGCATATTTTTTTTTAATTCCTTCTCAATGGCATCACTGATTTAAAGGAATGGAATGCAGAGTTTAGGTCCAAGGGCAAGCGCTGGGACTTATGAGGTAATTCAGCGGTAAGGGGATACTGAGAGTAAGTTTGAAAGGCGTGACAGGATGAGAGCCTCGCAGCTGCACTATATGAAATAATTGTGAGCAAGATGGAAGAAAAATAATATGAATGGAGGTACAGTAAAAAGAATGAAAGGGGTTGCAGCTAGGGGCCGAAGGGAGACTGCAAAGAACCTTTAGTAGTGCCTACAGTGAACCCCGTGTGGTGCACTGACGGCAATACGTCCCTACGGGGACTGATTTAAAGGGGGGCGTGTCGGGAAATTCAAAAGTGGTTCTCCTTGCACCATCGTCCTCAGGAAAATCAGCTGCAACGAGCCAATTCCGTTGCTAGTTTGGGAGGGGTTTCAATACTCTATTCTTTCAAGTACGAAAAAAGATGTCAGGTTATCAAATCAATGGGTGACCGTTGTATTCCAAAGCAAATACTGTCTGGAGATATTTGAGGAGGAAAGAGAAAAACGGAAAACCTCTTTACTTTATCCGACTCTGTAAATCACGATCTTTACCAGTATTATTATTATTATTATTATTATTATTATATGTATATTATATTATATATATATATATATATATATATATATATATATATATATATATATATATATATATATATATATATATATATATATATATATATATATATATATATATGATGTTAGAGGGTGGACATCTGCATATATAACTTACGTGTTCCAGAGAGAGAGAGAGAGAGAGAGAGAGAGAGAGAGAGAGAGAGAGAGAGAGAGAGAGAGAGAGAGGGCAGTAGTTTATGACTGATATCGATTGTTATAAGATCCTCGGTTGTGCTAAGCCTATACGACCAACTACCAACCAGCTCCGTCGACCTCCATAGCTATTGCCACACTCAGCCTCCGATCAAGGAGCCACGCCCATTAATCTGTCTATCTCTCTATCTATCCATTCATTTCTTGCTAGGCAAAGCAAAAGCGAATTGGTACGGAGTATGCAATTTTGGAGAGTATTTTCTACCGTTAAAATAAGAAACAGATTAAAATCAAATCAGAGGAAATGAATGATACATTTCACTGTGACGGCTTCATAGCAGCTTCTCGACGCTATGCCTTCTTGACTGGTCTTTCTCTCCCCCCCACCCCCGGGGCCCACTCCCCCAGAAGCATCTTCAGGACTCAGGGTGGGTGGGTCTCTCTCTCTCTCTCTCTCTCTCTCTCTCTCTCTCTCTCTCTCTCTCTCTCTCTCTCTTGATGCTGCATAAATTGATTACATTTATGTACTCAGATGTAGCTTTTGCGTATCTTAGTTTAATATCTCTCTCTCTCTCTCTCTCTCTCTCTCTCTCTCTCTCTTTCCTTTGATGTTTTATGAATGTATTACTTTCATGTATTAATATGTTACTTTGCGCACAGAAATTTAATTTCTCTCTCTCTCTCTCTCTCTCTCTCTCTCTCTCTCTCTCTCTCTCTCTCTCTCTCTCTCTCTCTCTCTCCTTTGATGCTTTATAAATGTACTACTCTTATGTATTTATATGTTACTTCTTTGCGCACAGAAATTTAATCTCTCTCTCTCTCTACTCTTACCGCCGTCTCTTTCACGCCCTCCAATTGAATTTTCAGCCACTTCTCTTAATCCCTCATATTCCCCTCGTGTCTCCGTTCTGAGTCGGACGTCGTAAATATTAATGACATTTTTCACTTGAGAAGAATACAAAGATAAAAAGAAAAGTCCCGTTCTTCATATGCCTAAAGTAACATTCAGCAATATATAGTAAACATCATTATTATTATTATTATTATTATTATTATATTATATTATTATTATTCAGAAGATGAACGCTAATCATATTGAACAAGCCCACCACAGAGGCCATCGACCCGAAATTCAAGCTTCCAAAGGATGTTATTATTATTATATTATTATTATTATTATTATTATTATTATTATTATTATTATTATTATTACAAGATGAACCCTATTCATGTGGAACAAGCCCACCAAGGGCCATTAATTTGAAATTTAGGCTTCCAGAGGGTATTATTATTATTATTATTATTATTATTATTATTATTATTATTATTATTATTATTATTCAAAAGATGGACCCTATTCACATGGAACAAGCCCACCAAAGGGGCCACTGACTTGAACTGAAGCTTCCGAAGAATATTATGGTGTTCATCAGAAAGAAGTTACAGAAGGTAATGGGAAATACAGAAAGAAGGTATCACTTATTATAAAAGAAAAAAATAAATTGGCAAATTACTAAAAATAGAGAAAAGTGTAAGTAAATTATTATAATACACGAATTGTATTGGGGTAGTGAATCCATGCATCTTCAAATGAAAATTACCGTAATGGAGAGAGAGAGAGAGAGAGAGAGAGAGAGAGAGAGAGAGAGAGAGAGAGAGAGAGAGAGAGAGAGAGAGAGAGAGAGAAATAAGATATTTCTGAAGACAAAAATAAATTCACTTCAAAAACTTGCATATGCAAGTTTTTTGGAAGTGAATTTTTTTGGAGAAATTTTTTTGGTAGTGAATTTTTTAAGTGAATTTTTTTGAAGTGAATTTTTTTAGTGACTTCTTTTGGAATTGAATTTTTTGGAACTGAATTTTGTTTGGGAAGTGAATTTTTTCCGTGAATTTTTTGGAACTGAATTTTTGAAGTGAATTTTTTTGGGAAGTAAATTTTTTAAGTGATTTTTTTTGGAAGTGAATTTTTGAAGCAAATTTTTTTTGGAAGTGAAGTTTTGAAGCGAATTTTTTTGGAAGTGAATTTTTTAAGTGTTTTTTTTAATGGAATTTTTGAGGTGAATTTTTGAAGAGAATTTTTTTTGGAAGTAAATTTTTTAGGTGATTTTTTTTGGAAGTGAATTTTGAAGCAAATTTTTTTTGGACGTGAACTTTTGAAGCGATTTTTTTTGGAAGTGAAATTTTTAATGTGAATTTTGGAAGTGAAGTTTATTGGGAACGAATTTGTTTTGGAAGTGAGTTTATGTGAATTTTTTTTTTGGAAGTGAATTTTTTAATGTGAATTTTGGAAGTGAATTCTTTAAGTGAGTTTTTTTGGGAAGTGATTTTTTTAAGTGAATTTCTTGGAAGCGATTTTTTGAAGTAAATTTTCCTAACAAAGTCAATACATCACAGAACACACCACGGCTAACGTCAACCAAAAACAATAGCCAACTTACGGATCTAACATCATTCCAATAGAACCGACGGCGCCGATGCCTACCACAGAGGGCTTATATATTACGCGCTGCCGATCACTAACCTGAAAATTGAATAAAACAAATAATTAACTTTTCAATCGAACGCTGTTGCCCGTCAAAAGTCCCGTAAGTAATTGCATTAGCATTGTTTCATACAAAATACTCGATGCACTTTAATAAAAGTCTACGTAATTCGGCTTTGACAATAAGTTTATGATGTGTGGCTGCAATGCACGTCGATACATTTTTATGTATGTATAGATGTATTTCCATTTTATATGTATAGATGTATTTTCATATACGTATAGATGTATTTCATTTTATATGTATAGATGTATTCTCATATACGTATAGATGTATTTTCATATACGTTTGGATGTAATCTTCGTATCTTCATTTTAAACATATAGATGTATTTTCACATTATACTTATAGATGTATTTTAATGTTATATGTATAAATGTATTTTAATTTTATATGTATCAATGTATTTTAATTTTATGTATACATGTATTTTCATTTTGTACGTATATTTTTTTAAATTTCATATGAATAAATGTATTCTAATTTTATACGTTTAGATGTATTTTCAGTTTTATACATAAATACATACATACATACATACACACACACACACATTACATATATATATATATATATATATATATATATATATATATATATATATATATATATATATATATATATATATATATATAATATATATATATTTTCTTTTGTATATTTATTTTCTTTTATACGTAAAGATGTATTTTCATTTTGTATGCATAAATAAATGTATTTTCATTTTATACATATAGATGTATTTTTATTTTTTATAAATCAGTGTACTTTGATTGTATACAGCATATTAACAGTTCAAATGCCAGCGTGAGTGCGCATGGCAATGTCACGTAAACGTTTTTCACTCTCCAGCAAGAAATGTATTATAATATTAGTTTTGTTGCTTTCTGAAAATCTAGCCAAACGCTGACACACACTCTCTCTCTCTCTCTCTCTCTCTCTCTCTCTCTCTCTCTCTCTCTCTCTCTCTCTCTCTCTCTCTCTCTCTCTCTCTCTCTCTCGGGACAGGAATTGACGAGGTAATCTCCTACTAACCGGAAGAATGGAACCATTCTATAAGTAATTCTCTCTCTCTCTAGGGATAGGAATCGACGAGGTAATCTCCTACTCCCAGGAAGAAGGGATCCATTCTATAAGTAATCTCTCTCTCTCTCTCTCTCTCTCTCTCTCTCTCTCTCTCTCTCTCTCTCTCTCTCTCTCTCTCTCTGAGATGCATCCCAGATCATCCAAGATTGGAAGATGCAAAATATACCGGAAGATGCATTAGCAATTCTCTGGTAGACATCAGAGGTACCTCACACTGAGGGACCTCCTGGGGCAACCCGAACGAACTGTAAGGTCTGTAAGGTAAGGTGTCTCTCTCTCTCTCTCTCTCTCTCTCTCTCTCTCTCTCTCTCTCTCTCTCTCTCTCTCTCTCTCTCTCTGAGATGCATCCCAGACCATCCAAGATTGGAAGATGCAAAATATACTGAAGATGCATTAGCAATTCTCTGGTAGACATCAGAGGTACCTCACACTGAGGGACCTCCTGGGGCAACCCGAACGAACTGTAAGGTCTGTAAGGTAAGGTAAGGTCTCTCTCTAAAACACAAACCTACCCTTTAATGCCATAGCAGCCGTTTCCCCATAAAGCTGAAATCTCATTACCGCGTAAAGCGTGTGGCGTTTTGACATAAGTGCTCTATCTGTATTGAGAATGGCATCGCAATATGAAGGGAGAGGGGGGGTTTAATGATCATTTATGTGAATCGGTTTTGACTAGTCAGCTGTATGTGATCATCATCCGATGAATCAAATGATGATGATAACAGCAGCAACCATTAATTAATAATAATAATAATAATAATAATAATAATAATAATAATAATAATAATAATAATAATAATAATAATAATCCACTAAAATCTCATAACAGGAAGTAAAAAGTGTAAATATATATTGATAGTATATACTTACACTTGCTGTGGATTTCTTCACCAATAATAACAATCGTAAGTACTGAACCTCCCACAACAAACAGGACCATCAAAGTGTATTTTTACCAAGTGTTTGAACCTGACTTTGAATAGAATAGAAATGAATATACAATTTGGGCCGAAGGCAAAGCGCTGGGACCTATGTGGTCGTTCAGCGGTGACAGGAAATTTGAGAGTAAAAAGTTACAAAGGTGTATCAGGAGGGTTTCAAAAAAGTAACGTGGGAGAAAGAGAATATGGACGGAGGTACAGTAAAAGCAATGAAAGGGGTTATTGCAGCTAAGGGCCTAAGGAAGGGACGCTGCAAAGAACCCCATTAAGTAATGCCTACAGTGCACCGCGCGAGGTGCACAGGCGGCACTAGGCCTCTACGGGAGAATCAGCTTAAAACTAGATAAGAAAAAAAAAGAAAGATACGCTACGCCTGGTTATATACACCCTAAAGTAACACGGTCCATTTAACTCTCCCGTGTTTGAGCTTTATGGCACGGGCGTATATTGCTAAACGGGCGATATATCTGAATACGACATAATAGAATCCGCCCCCCCCCCTTTTATACCGACTGGTATATGTATGCTTCGGTTGACTGCTCGCTGTGGAGATTAAAACAAATACCCTAACCTCATCCACTCCGTCATGGAGCCTGAATAAAACTACAGGTTTTATTAAGGACTTTCCACCAAGGACATAAAGCCGTGCGCTCAGGTGCGAAGACCGTGCATTCATGGATAAAATATAAAATCAAGGTACTAAATCTTACGAAAACAGTATAGAATAAAATAGAATTGAATAGAATAGAACAGAATACAGAATTTAGGCCAAAAGCTAAGCGCTGGAACCTACGAGGTCATTCAGCGCTGAAACGGAAACTAACATTAAAAAGGTTTGAAAGGTGTAACAGGAGGAAAACCTCGCAGTTGCACTATGAACCAAAAGTAAGATGGAAGAAAGAGACTATGAACGAAGGCACAGTAAAAGGAATGAAAGGGGTTGTAGCAGCTTGGGGCCTAAAGAAGGGACACTGCACAGGACCTTAAGTAATGCCTACAGTGCGTCGCATGAGGTGCACTGACGGCACTACCCCCCTGCGGGGAAGAAGGGTCTATCCAACTCAGAGGATGCGAGCGCTTGAAGAATCTTTGTACTGAGGGTTCTCGCGTACCTGGGCTATTTCTATACGGCTTTCGTTGAGTTTTCAATCCGAATATTATACGTTGTTAAAAGAGATATATCCACCTTGCAATACTCTGGTATGCAGTTCAGAAATTAAAATAATGCGTTCAATTTACAGATTCTGCCGTAGCAATGATTATGGTCTTTGATGCTGACACACGTTTTTTATTATTATTATTATTATTATTATTATTATTATTATTATTATTCAAACGAAGAACCCCATTCTTATGGAATAAGTTCACAGGGGCCACTGACTTAAAATTGAAGCTTCCAACCACCCACCCCCACCCCAATCCCCCGCCCATAACAATAAGCATCCCATCCATTTGTCCATCATTTTCATTTGCATATAAAAATTTTTCCTTTAGAAGCAGACCCTTACGCCGACGCGACGGTCGTGTTGCGCTTGAAATCCCTCCCCTCTCTCTCTCTCTCTCTCTCTCTCTCTCTCTCTCTCTCTCTCTCTCGTGTTGAAGAAATCTTTAGGCCTACAACAAGCGTCGTCTCTCCCTTTCCACTTGGACGCTCAGAGGAAACTGTTCAAAATTCAAACTTTAATGTATTCACCAGGCTTGTCTACACATACACTGTATACCTGTGCATCTATGTGTATGTGTTCATGAATTTGCATGAAAACACAAATACTTCGTATACAAACATGAATACATGTATGCTGACCCTACACAAATCCAGGAAATATTTACGTCAAAATGAATATTACCTTTCCGGATATTTCCTTAGAGACAAATCCAGTAAATATTTACGTAAAAAGAAATATTTAAACCAACAACCCTTCAGGATATTTCCCAAGAGACAAATCCAGTAAATATTTACGTAAAAAATATTTAAACAAACAACCCTTCAGGATATTTCCCAAGAAACACATCCAGTGAAAAAGACAAATATTTAAACCAACAACTCTCAGGATATTTCCCGATAGGCAAATCCAATAAATACTTACGTGAAAAAATATTTAAACCAACCTTCAGGATATTTCCCAAAAAAGTTCAGTAACACCAAAAAATCCTTTGTTCGCATTGCAATTAAGCACCAAAGAATCACAAAGAATTCTATTCATTAAGAACTTCCTTTTTATTTTTTAATCTTTGTCCACACGGTCTAATTCATGAAGTTCCCAGAAATACTGACTCCACAGCAATGGCCGAGTACGACTCAATCTCCAGGGAAGGAGTACAGCTTGGAATGACTATTATAATGGATCAGAGAAAGGGTTTGGTGCAGATGCGAGAATAATTAAACTTGTCATCATTAATACGAATTTATTCAATTCACTCTTCTTTTTTCATCTGTAAATATCTACCAGTATACGGGTAGTAAGAAATATAAATAAAGAAATAAAACTAAACAGAGAGAGAGAGAGAGAGAGAGAGAGAGAGAGAGAGAGAGAGAGAGAGAGAGAGAGAGAGAGAGAGAGAGAGAGAGAGATGAATTTTGCAATAAAAATAAATATTACATTGAATAAGGAATGAATGAATTTTTCAGGTAACATAAATAATAATAATAATAATAATAATAATAATAATAATAATAATTATTATTATTATTATTATTATTATTATTATTATTATTATTATTATTATTATTATTACACCTTCGCATTTCCGACACTGCTTTAGAGATCCTGACCTGCAGTCGAGCAGAACCTTCGGGATTGCCTAGACTTCGTCAGGTGGTTCCTGATAAAAGAGGAAACTTCTGATGGGTCCAGTCTTAAGAGAACGACTTCCCCCACTGCAGGATTTCTGCGTCGTGTTCCTCGGCTGATTGGGAGACATTTAGAGGATTTTACCTACGAGTTAGGGGACACGTTCTTGCCCCCAAGAGGGAAGTGGGGGGGGGGAGGGTGATGGGGAGTACTCCTGAATTCTATTTATTCTTTTCTTTAAAAGGTTGGGAAGGTTTCCCGTGTGTTTTTAGAAATTTTTATAGTTTTCTTCTTTATCTTATATTATCTGAATTATTCCCTTTTTTGCTTTTCTAACTTTTGCCTTGTGTATAGTTTTCCATTTGCTTTAAGGTTTTTCTTAACTGGTTTCTGTATTTTCTATAGTTGTATTTATTTATTTTTTTTAGTGCATTTTCCTTTATATTATTCACTAGTTTTATACTTTTTATTTTGGATGTTTTAACATTCTTTATCGAGATTTCACTTCTTATTTTCCTTTTTGATTTTTTTAGTTTTCTGAAAAGAAAACTATTATGCCGGCTTTGTTCGTCCGTCCGCACTTTTTCTGTCCGCACTTTATTCTGTCCGCACTTTTTCTCTCCGCCCTCAGATCTTAAAAACTACTGAGGCTAGAAGGCTGCAAATCGGTATGTTGATCACCCACCCTCCAAGCATCAAACATACCAAATTGCAGCCCTCTAGCCTCAGCAGTTTTTTTTATTTTATGTAAGGTTAAAGTTAGCCATAATCGTGCTTCTGAAAACGATATAAGATACGCCACCACCGAGCCGTGGTTAAAGTTTCACGGGGAGCGGCTCATACTGCATTATACCGTGACCACCGAAAGATAGATCTATTTTCGGTGGCCTTGATTATATGCTGTAGCGGCTCTGTACAGAAAACTCGATTGCGCCGAAGAAACTTCGGCGCATTATTTATTTTTATTTATTATTATTATTTTTTTTTTTTGAAGTGTGTAGGGTCTTTTGTTCCTTAGTCCTTCAAAAATGTTGCGGTTTCTTTCCTCCACTCCTTTCCCTGCCATACGTGCCGAAGTGGGTGAGAGAGAGAGAGAGAGAGAGAGAGAGAGAGAGAGAGAGAGAGAGAGAGAGAGAGAGAGAGAGAGAATGGAGATGTCAATTATGAAAATGTATGAAAATTCCGAGGTGCACGAAGGGGTGTCGTCGCACCCACCGGCCGAAGCCGCCAGCATTATAACCTGACAACGACGATGCCATAAGAAATGTATGAATATTCATATTGACAGCGGTCCGTGTGAGAGTAGGGGACGGGT
Organism: Macrobrachium rosenbergii; assembly: GCF_040412425.1. Taxonomy (NCBI): domain Eukaryota; kingdom Metazoa; phylum Arthropoda; class Malacostraca; order Decapoda; family Palaemonidae; genus Macrobrachium; species Macrobrachium rosenbergii. The sequence continues at coordinate 18,436,240 of NC_089779.1, forward strand.
TGGACAGGACGCTACCGTTTGCTGGAACACGGGAATACGTCCTCATTACAAGACCAGATCCCTGAGGAGGATATTAATGATTTTCTGTCTCGATGCCGTATACCTCTGTAATATGCTACCTGACTGAAGTGTGTTATATATATATATATATATATATATATATATATATATATATATATATATATATATATATATATATATATATATATATATATATATATATATATATATATATATATATATATTACATAACTTCCCATAATGCTACCTCATTATCGAACAAGAACTCTAAAGGCACGAAATACATCAACGTAAACAAGCTATTAAAAGTTGCAGAAATTCGTTCCTGGAAGGAAAAAGTTTATTTCCATTTGTCTTAGCAGTGTCCATAACAATAACACTAATAACAACATTAACCAAATATAAAAATCCGTTCCTGGCACGTCGAGAAGAAACCCCATTTTTATAACGCTCTTTTTATTACCTTTTTATCACTTCCTGGACCCCCCAAAAAAAAGGGGGGGGGGCAAAAAAATACCGAAGCTATTGAACTGAACTTTATGTCCCCTGGACATTTTCCAAGCCTTCAACTCCGACGCACACACATTTCAACACCGGCGGGATTCATGGCGAGAAAAACTTCAATTTCCACCCGCCTCCAGGAACTTGAGGAAGGAAAAAGCAGCAGATGAAGAGAGCTCCCTAGAATCCCATTCAAGATCTTGAAGAAGAAATTCACAATCTCGCGACAAACAGTTTTTGTAATAAAAATCCACAATTACATAGTAAACTGTTTTACTATGTAAAAGACAAAAGCAAAGACTTTCGACTACCTGAACGGCGTAATGCAGTTTACTTTATAATTTTGCATTTTTATTGATTTTTATTACACGATCTTTACAAAGTTATTATGACTCTGTTAAAAAAGATATATGTCATTTCATTTACTTGTGATTCTTCAAATCTCCGTGACAGAAAACAAACAGAATTCTCTCATTTTAAAGCATCTTTTTCAAGGTACACAAGACGATGATATACGCCATTTCATTTACCTGTGATTCTTCAAATCTCCGTGATTGAAAACAGACAAAATTCTCTCATTTTAAAGCATCTTTTCCAAGGTACAAAAGACGAAGAACAATAGCAGAGAGGCTTACAGGCCACAAAGATCTGAATCACCTTGTTCCACTTGTAAATACATAATTAATGAGACCTGTCTTGTAATTTCCTTTGTAAGACTTTGGTCACCTATTACTTTCGGGCTTAAAGTCATTCATAATGTGACACTCGGCGGATATTTTGAGAATGACAAGTTACCACTATTCTTGCAGTATATCAGAAAGACGACGTCTAGAGATTAAAACATACACACAAACACAAACACACACACACACACACACAAAAAGAGAGAGAGAGAGAGAGAGAGAGAGAGAGAGAGAGAGAGAGAGAGAGAGAGATCTGTACCTTCCTCTAAATCATCTAAAGCGGACCTTAAATTGTGTGTGTGTGTGTGTGTGTGTGTGTGTGTGTGTGTGTGTGTGTGTGTGAGAGAGAGAGAGAGAGAGAGAGAAAATCTAGCTCCCTCTTGAAAGTCTCGAGACACGCTTCAACGCTTATTCCCCTCAAATCTCTCTCTCTCTCTCTCTCTCTCTCTCTCTCTCTCTCTCCAAGTACCGCCTCCTTTGTTTGACGTGGAAGGGTAATTAAGGAGAATAATAAGCCGAATAAATATTGCCACACAAAGAAGAAATATCACCACAGTTAAAATCTCGTTCCCCTGTGGAAAGTTGGTGAGGATTTAAAAGATGATATATAAGGCCTTGTCAGGACAACAGGGGGAATACTTCTTGAATTTCAAACAATTTGAAAAATCTTTCTCAAGGAAACATTAACATCGACTTGCTGAAAAAACAGAGCACAGAGAGAGAGAGAGAGAGAGAGAGAGAGAGAGAGAGAGAGAGAGAGAGAGAGAGAGAGAGAGAGAGAGAGAGAGAGACTTCTGTTGTGAATATGAAGGGAGAAGCCTCAGGTCTGCAATTATTGTATATCCCACGCGGCAAAATACTTGCAGTAGGTGATATTTTGTATATAACTTACAAAGTTTCAGAGAGAGAGAGAGAGAGAGTAATAAAAGGAGGGGGAAGGGACAAGCCAAATAGGTGAGGAATAACTTCGAAAGGTTGCGATAAAATGAGATGAAAATTCCAACGAGTAATTCATCCTTTTCCTGAAGGTGAGAAAGGAGAGAGACAGACCAAATAAAAGTCGAGATTCATTCCCATTCCACATTTCCTCCATTCCCATTAACTTTTTATTGATTCCCATTCCACGTTTTCTTCATTCCCAGTCAACTTATTCATTTTCATATTCACTTCTCCTTCATTCTAATTCCAGTTGTTCTTCATTCCCATTTTCACTGTTTCTCCCTTCCCATTTTCACTTTTTCTTCATTCCCATTTTCACTATTTATTACTATCCCACTTTTTCTTCATTCCCATTCCAGTTCTTATTCATGCCCATTCTACTTTTTCTTCGTTCCCATTCAACGTTTTCTTCATTTCCCATTCCACTTCTTTATTCCCATTCCACTTTTTCTTTATTCCAAATACACTTTTTCTTCATTCCCATTTTCACTTTTTCTTCATTCCCATTTTCAATTTTTCATTCTCATTTTCACTTTTTCTCCATTCTCATTCTACTTTTTCTTCATTTCCAATTCCACTTTTTTATTTCCATTCTACTTTTTCTTTGTTCCAAATACACTTTTTCTTCATTTCCATTCCAATTTTTCTTCATTCCCATTTTCACTCCCATTTTTTCCTCTTTTTTTATTTCCATTCTACTTTTTCTTTGTTCCAAATACACTTTTCTTCATTCCCATTCCACTTTTTCTTCATTCCCATTCCACTTTTTCTTCGTTCCCATTTCACTTTTTCTTCGTTCCCATTCCACTTTTTCTTCATTCAACTCCCGGGAGCAACGGGAATCACTCTTCAAGACGAGGGAGAGCCTACACCCATATTTCCATTACAATGGGTAATGAAGACAGACATTCACTCGTTTAGAGTCGTATATGATGTAAACAAGATTCAAATGTCTCCTACTGAGAGAGAGAGAGAGAGAGAGAGAGAGAGAGAGAGAGAGAGAGAGAGAGAGAGAGAGAGAGAGAGAGAGAGAGAGAGAGAAACTGACTGACGAGATAGTAATAATATTATCCTATAAATTTTTCATAACTAAAACAAACTCAACCTTATCACGAAATCGGATGTTGTATAATATAAGAGAGAGAGAGAGAGAGAGAGAGAGAGAGAGAGAGAGAGAGAGAGAGAGAGAGAGAGAGAGAGAGAGAGAGAGAGAAACTGACAGACATAATATATTATTATTATTATCCTACAAATTTTTATAACTAAAGCAAACTTAACCCTATCATGAAATCGGATCTTGTATATCTTGGTTTCTAGAGAGAGAGAGAGAGAGAGAGAGAGAGAGAGAGAGAGAGAGAGAGAGAGAGAGAGAGAGAGAGAGAAACTGATTGGCATGATATATTATTATTATCCTATATATAAATCTTTTATAACTAAAGCAAACTTAAC